>NC_142929.1:24777856-24780356 GCF_046866305.1 Octopus bimaculoides | reverse complement strand
ATCTTATAGAATGTGTAGCAGATTTGCATGCTTGAACAAGTGATAATGTGCATGATTGAACATGTAATAGTGTGCATGCTTGAACAAGCAATCCGTGCATTCATATGCATGCATTCGTAAAAATTCAGACGAGTTCATCGATGCACATGTAGAATATTTGCAAGGTCCGTTGCATTTATATAGACAAGCACTGTCATACGCACAATCTAAGAAAAAGCCTCAAATTTCTAACTGAACCCATATTACTGATACATGATACATTCGTATTACTTCGTTTTCTATGCAATCACCCCACCATTTTTACGCCATTTTGAGATAAACCATTCCTTATTATTTACATATTGTACCATTGACGATAATTTTATTGGTGTTTTACGTTCCCCTATTATTCATCTTATATCATATACCTTTATTTTATACTTGCCTGCCATCTGCCAACACTTTTTCGATGCAATCAACACCAGGTATCAACAATTGTTAATATTTTTTTCCTGTTTATTACCAATATTTATTGTTTGACATTATGATTTAGTATTTACCGCTCTACATTTCTGTAACCATCATTAATGTTTATGACCTCATTATACTGTAAAATAAAATATAACACACTAATTTTATTATAAAATTGTATCATTTACATTACAGTTACAGCTATTTCTATCTTCCTTTGTCTCCTTATACTGATATTCTCACTTTTCTTCTATATTTATACGAAAAATATTGTTACTATATATTTTCAATCCATTTATAACCTTCACTCATCTAAAACACCGTTTGTGTATGCTAATCAAAAGCACACGTCATTAATATTGATATTTTGATAATCATTTTTTATCATCTATGATTATTTTGCTGTTCATATTTGCTAATATCGTTTAAAATTACTTTCTAACACCACTGCATCATATCTCGATATATTACTACTTCGAACCGATAAATCCGCTGATTTATTATAGCCTTTTAATATTGGTATCATAACATCCGTATTTTCTCTTCATTTTCGCCAATAAAATAAAGCATGATTTATGTTACCACCTTAATCATTACTGTGAGTGCAATACTGTTATTTGCATTGCATTAAAATTGTTCAAGGTTATATTGCTAATATTGTAATAAAATCCTGAAAATTATATACTTATAAATTACCTCCTTGTCTTCGTTTATCCAGTTGCTTTTGGAAAATTTACACTGTCTCATGAACAGACGAGTGTATTTGTTTATTCTCTTACATATGGTTCAAGGTATGCGTTTTTTTGTGTAAGTGGAAATTTGAAGTAACTGTTAAAGTACACACGACTCGCTGCAGCATTATTTGTCAGGATTTGCAAATTAGCTACGGATACGAGAAAGGCAATGTGATCGTGTATTAGAAGATAAACGAAGAAATTTTAAAGTATATCATCGTCATTTTGTCATTGCATGCTTTTGCGATTGGGGAAGGGGTTTTTGTTTGCCATTCCAGAATAGATTGTTTTCCATACGTCGCTGTGTATCCGTTACCCGAATCCCTCTATTCTGATTATATATACATTTTCCAGGAGTTGTGAATTTTCCAATTTTAAATTCCAGCAATGTGTGTATGGATTGTGGAAATGAATTATACAATAGGGGTTGAGAACTCAGCGTCTAAGAAAAAGAAAAGGATGATAGTTTGAGGGTAAACTGTGACGAGAGGAATGAATAGCAGTACCGAGGGCATGTTTCTTATGTACGTTTAATTCTTTATATACCCTTTTATTTCTATATAGTTTTCCCATCAACCTATGTCTTTGATCGTGCGATGTAGACCTACATTTCCACTCTGAGGCACGTGCAAAGTTATCATCATATCCCTCTGTTAAATCCTGCTAAACGTCTTGCATTCTTACAGAAACTATACCCAAATAAACTTCATGAATATTTAAAGTGTAGAAATAACACCGAATCTAAAACTGTTTAGACTACATATACAATATGACACATTTACATACATACCGGGATCAGTATGTATGCACACAGTGTTTAAGGTAATACTTTACTCTAATTTGAAACATTCTTATTCACAGAAATAGTTTAAAATAGTATAATCGTTTCCAACACTCTTTTGTTTTATTGTTTACTGAAAATTAAATATGGCGGCTTAAAATAAAGTAAAGAAATTGTAGCGTTGAAAATGATTGGTACAAAGAATTGTTAGGTGATAAAATAGTTGCGAAAATATTGAGGGCTATTGTGAAAACCAATGGAGGCCATTTTGAATTGAAAATATATGCAAAATATTAACAATCAATCATTAGCTGAAACCTAAAAAAAAATGGCTATTTGAGGACAGAATACATAATGGGTATATATATATATATATATATATATATATATATATATATATATATATATATATATATATATATATATATATATATATATATATATATATATATATATATATATATATATATATATATATATATATATATATATATATATATATATATATATATATATATATATATATATATATATA
>NC_142929.1:24727856-24767856 GCF_046866305.1 Octopus bimaculoides | reverse complement strand
GTACACCCGTGCCCTAAATCAAATTTGTGTCGTAGTATCGGAGAATATTCGAATCAAGCTTAACATAATGTCTCTCAAATCAGGGACCTTCGAAATTGACTTGTAAGTCATAAATATCCCACACGGCCATATAGTAACACAAAAACTGATCACAAGTGAAATCATCATTAATGAACAATTATATACATTAGAAAGTGGCGATCTTATATTTGTCGGAGTAAAACACAACTCGAAATTGTATGCAATGAAGAAGTGAACAGCGAAACAAAAACAAAATAATACTATCCAATAAGACGTAAACAATGAAAATCAACTGCAATAACAAAAAGAACAACAAATTAGAAATAACGCGAAGCGTAGATTGCTTCTTTACAATTTCGACATAAAGAAAGCAGAAAAGAAAACTTAATAAAGACGGAAAACCCCGAAGAAAAAAGGGAGGAGAAAAACTGGACATAAAGAAAAGAAGAATTCTGAAGTATTCAAGATAGAGTATGCACAGAAGAAAAATGAAACAAATCGATAGCAAGAATTTCGTGGGAGGAGAAAAGTTATTTCTTTGACGCCACTGGTCAATTGCTGTTTATTTTATCGGCACCAAAATCAAAGTGGACCTCACCGGAATACGAACGTGCTACATAGAGGGGGACGAAACGACAGTAAGCATTTTGCTAGGCGTTCAAACGATCTTGCTAGCTCGCCACATTAATGCATACATATATATTACAAACAAAAAAGAAATATGTGTGTCTGTCAGTGTGAGTGATTCTATATGAACGTTTGTTTGTTTGCGTAAAATTGTCGTTAGTTCAGTTTTCATCTGCAAAATCCAATCATAACCTATTGGTACATTTCACTTACCCAAATGCACTACTTTCCAGAGGGAATTAGAATCAGATCCATAGGAAAATTGCCTCTTATCCAGACATCTAGGCCACTTTCAGAGAATTCGTTAAAGAAGGATCAACGTTATCCATGGCGCTGTATCAAGAACATTCATTTCCCATACTATTGTGCTGAAAGCAGGTTTTCATCTGAATATATCAAAGTCAATCGCGCTAGCATGACAGCCGTAGCGAGACATGAAAGAATGTATAGAATAGATTGGTTAAATATCTTAATATAATTTCTAAGAACAGCTTTGCAAACGATATCTATATTATCCCGCCATAGGTTATTTGTAAAGTAGGATTTCTAACAACAATGAAACATCTAAACATGCATGTGTATGATATCAGAATGTGGCGCCAACAATCGACCTTACAAATCGCAATCGTGAAGGAAAAAGTGAATAATTTGAATGAAGTCAATATATTCAAAGTCAACAATTACCCTCTGGGACATACCTACACATGTCTATGTACACACAATTACATATTTGTGTGTTTATACAAATGCGTTTAATTATGCGCATAAAATAACATATACGCGCACACACGTACATTCGTAATACCCGTGTATCAATATATATATATATATATATATATATATATATATATATATATATATATATATATATATATATATATATATATATATATATATATGTGTGTGTGTGTGTGTGTGTGTGTGTGTGTGTGTGTGTGTGTGTGTGTGTGTGTGTGTGTGTGTATGTGTATGGGCATATCAGTTGAATAAACACTCGAACACGAATGCATATCTATCTATCTATCTATCTATCTATCTATCTATCTATCTATCCATCGATCTATCTATCTATCTATCTATCTATCTATCTATCTATCTATCTATCTATCTATCTATCTATCTATCTATCTAACTGTCTACGTGTGTGTGCATGTATACATGTAGGCATGTGAACGTATGTGACAGAGTGAGAGAAAGAGAGAGAGAGAGAGAGAGTGAGGGAGGAACTATTGGTGTGTCGTCATATTTCTTTTTTGATGGAATTCTTTAATGGAATCTGATTAATTATAAATTCTAGCTGTATTGTCGTTCATATATGTGTGTGAGTGTGTGTGTATGAGCTTGCATGTGTGAGTGTGCATGCGTATGCGTGTCAGTGTGCGCATGCGCGTGTTTGTGATTATAGAATGTGTAAGCACATGCATATGTGTATGTGCATATACATGGGTATGTATAGTAATACATTGTCATTGTTTAATGACGAAACACTTTGCTGTTTCATCAAAAAATGCATGCACATTTCCACAAAAAAACAGAACGGAAAGAAACGTTACTGCAATTGGAATGGAGATTGATGTATACACATCAGTATATATGTTTATGAGCTTCAGTGTTATATCGAAGAAAGATACCCCTGCATTCAAAGATATACAATGAAATTTAATTAATGTGATAATAGGTACGGCGAGAAAATAAACGAAAACAAACCTGCCGTTAGTTAACCTTGTACGACGTTTCGTGATTAGAATATAAAAATTCATTCCACCCATCAGCATGATATCCAAAATTATAAATTTGAAAATGCTAATAAATTCATGCATATCTGAACATGCGACATCAAATATCACATAAGAAAACGGCAGGTTTGTTTTCGTTTATTTTCTGTTCGGTTTTGTACTATGTGGGCCATAAATATCACCATCCGTTGGAGAAAAAAAAAATATTTAGAATTAGTAGTTTTTAACTGCTATTTCTAAATTTTCAGTATGTTGGTGAAGCAACTCCTGCTGATCCCTATATATATATAATGATAAATGATTTACCGATAAAGGTTTTTTTGCATACTGAACTACTTGGCAAAATTGTTAATTATGAATTTATTAATTGATTGGCAATTCCCTGCCCTATATCTATCTATCTATCTATCTATCTATCTATCTATCTATCTATCTATCTATCTATCTATCTAACTATCTATCTATCTATGATGTTGTAGAAGGATGGTATGACAATCCTGAGAGGTGTATCGATTCTGGCTCAGAGTAGATATCGTAATGATAGTGGGTAAGAGGTGGTTCCACATCTCTCAAAAGAAAGGAACTCACAAACCTGACCCCACTACTAGATGTATCTTAAAGTCTTACTCAGAACATTCTCCATCCATTCATCCATTCCTCCAACTGCCTGTCCGTCCGTCCATCTATCCATCCATCTTTCCGTCCATCCATACACATACATTTTTACATAGAAATATGTGTGTGCGCGCATGCAAATATTGGTGTGTGGGTGTGTTCAAAATGATGAACATAAATATTTTGTTTTTAATGTTTTCGATATTATAATATTTCAAAATCTAGCATATGCTAAATTTAGTCAATATAGTATTAGTTATACATTTATATGGAATTAAATTTGAAACAATACAAAATAGATCGATTATATAAATTAGTTCAAAATACGTAAAAATAAATTATTAATAATCCCCTTAGGAAACTAAGCCGATTAATCAAACGAAATTCAATTTCTTCAATGATTATTGTCTGATATAATAAATATATAATTTTTGGATTACTGCTATATCAACTGTTATTGAGGAGTTTATATTTGATTATAACATCCTTCCTGGTCTGTTTTGTATCGATTATTGTTTACATTTGCTTCAAGTTCACCATAGTCACTAGTAAAGATTAGCATTCGACATGGTATTTGAGTAGTTTGTTATTTTATGTTTTAAACATCAGTGGCATATTGTAACCTATTTATTTCTGTCTCTGTTCCTGTTAGAATAATTTTAAAATCGGCTATTCATTAGTTTTCTTCTCTACATAAATAATGAAATACAGACCCTTTATTCGACATGGTGTTTGAGTAGTTTGTTATTTTATGTTTTAAACATCAGTGGCATATTGTAACCTATTTATTTCTGTCTCTGTTCCTGATAGAGTAATTTTAAAATCGACTATCCATTAGTTTTCTTCTCTATATAAATAATGAAATACAGACCCTTTACTATAGTTTCCGTCTTATGATATCGACGGAAAATTCACATGCCATATATTGAAAAGGAACGAATATTTTTCAAATTTAAGAGAGTGCTACAATGTTGCGTAAAGTACTGTAGAATTACACTCCTTTCTGAAAACATGTAATTTATTAACTTAGAGCATATCTCATCGGGGAATATATTGATTGTAATATAAAGGAAGTCCAGAATCCTCGAAGACAAATTCCAGTAAAAGAGAATAGCATTAACAAATCAAGAGCATGTGAATGCGAAATGTTATTTGGTAACGTTGTTAAAGTAGTGCTATATATTTACTTTGTGAAGATAACAATAGATGTTTAGTGGAGAAGGTTGTTATAAATGAGAGTAATAGAGTAGAGACGCATTCTGCTTAAATGCAGACGTCCTTAGGGTTCAGTTATGTATACAGAAATGCATGAAAGAATTAGGAGAAATCAGGAATTTGAAGAACATGTTCATTGTTTATAAAAGAACTCCCGTGATTATATCTGAATGGTATATTGGATAATTGCAAGCTGCTATTAAGCACATACCTCACACTGAATGCAGAAGGATAAATGCAACCGTTTCATAGAAGTGCAAAGCAAATACTTAAATATATTTCGTACAATTCTCCATGAAAGACTGATGGCCTCGTTTACATTGCTTTACGAATGAGCACAAGAGTAATTTATTGAAAACACGATATTGTACAAATATATCACCAACAACCTTCCCCAAATAAATCTGTCGCAAAACGAAATCGATTCATTTTGCGACACACAACTCTTGTGGAAAGGAAAATATACATGATGCTAATAAACTTTAGGGATGCCAATTATATATATATATATATATATATATATATATATATATATATATATATATATATATATATATATATATATATATATATATATATATATATATATATAAATCTTATATATCTTATAATGAAAGAATTCTTTTTTAATGTCGTTTTTAATAAAATGCATGTCATTGGTCTCTGAAATACTATTCAGAATAAAGATAAAATCAAATAAATAACATGTGAAGTATATAAGTAATCATCATATATATTATATTCGTTTTCCTAAACCACATCTCTGATTTATTGACAACTCTTTTGACATGTAGTTTACATAAGAATCACTAATCACACATGTGCACTCAATACACAACTTGACCGTATACAACATGCAAAATAACTATCTAAGTTATATCCGAATACAGTTAATTGCTGAATAACATCTAAGTAATATTAATAATGTCAGTAAGGATATAACGCCCGAATTTAGAACAATATCATTCCATTCCATAAAATTAATAATATCATCTCCACATTAAACGAAATTCACATTGTCGAGTTTCACGAGTTAACTAAACAGATACTTATTGATTCGTTGTCGGGAATATACTGCAATATGCAATGTTGTAAATATAGATGTACGCTAGAATGATAATTATTTTGAAGTCGTTCTAATGCGATTGAAAAATTAAAAGAAAATTATCAGAGACAGGAGTATAGTCCGGCATAAATTTCAAGAAAATGAAAGTTACGTGATTATCTAAATATGCAATGATGCAGTTTCTATCGAATTGGCATATTACAATATTCTAACGAACTCTTTTCATAACCTCGCCCTAAATTAGCCAGGATTATAATAGGTACTTCCTTGAGATGTAAACCTAAGCTTGATAACAAAAGTGAAATTATAAAAGTGTAATTAGAGGAACATATATACATACATACTTGGTGGTTGTCTACTCCTTATGCAGAGTCTGACCACCTCCTGTACCTACACTTTATATATATATATATATATATATATATATATATATATATATATATATATATATATATATATATATATATATATATATATATATATATATATATATATATATATATATATATATATATATATATATATATATATATATATATATATATATATATATATATATATACACATATATATACATATATATATATATATATATATATATATATATATATATATATATATATATATATATATATATATATATATATATATATATATATATATATATATATATATATATATATATATATATATATATATATATATATATATATATACATATATTTATATATAAACGTACATACATGGATCGAAAACTCCCGTGGCCAGCATACTCAACCAGTTACCGAACACTATCATCTTTGTTTCATTTTTTGCTTTCTTTAATAAATACGTACACAATACACAGAGCACACACACTTATATATTTTCATATATACATATGCATACACACATAAACATACATATATATATGTATATATATATATATATAAAATACACTTGAATTGAAATACATATCATGTATGGGCTCTATGCATGATATGTATGGACCCCATACCCCAACATAACACAACATTTTGGAATCAGACTGACTCCGTGAGTAAATTAAAAACATTCAGGGTCGAATTCAGTCCTGTAATGCTGAAAGTTTGGAATCCTGTGTTTTCATTACTGTGATTGTTTTCGGCGATTTTCTTTACATGATTTTTTAATAAAAAAATTAATTAATATATCTCGGATTATATCAAGCTGACAAGTTCTAACAAGAATGAATTAGTCCTGTACAAGTCTAAATACCACTGACTAGATATTTCAAGATCTTCGTAATAGGCAGGCCAAAAGTAATTATGTATGCGTATTTCGTACGTCTTTTTCCATATATTTCCTTTATTTCGGAATCAAAATTCTTATCACGCAAAATATCATGAAGAAATGATATCGCTGATGCAATAGCTATCCACTAGATAGCAACACGTGCTTGAATTTGTAGAGTCGCAACTAAAAATATGAGTAGAGTGACATTAATTTGCTTATTTAGCATATATTTTATTGATAGAACAATACATTTTATAAGCCAATGCAAAAAACCCATGTAATTCACGGCTGATATTTAAATGAATACTGTACCAATCAAAAGAAAGGAGATATGATAATTATAATCATCTTTCCAATGTTTTGTTGAAACTGAGATACACAGCTGCCGAAAATATGCTTCGCTTAACTGATAAAAATTACCCTATTAACCATAAATATTTAAGCCTTTGATTTGGAATACGTTAGTATGTTTAATTGTAGATGCAGTTCCTATAAAGATATATAGAACCTCTTGGTCGATAAGCTGAAGAAATCAATTAAAAGAAAATTTATTTGCACAAATCCAGTAACTTTACACTTTATCAATAATGCAAAGATGTGGGAGTCTGATAAGAAGTTAGAA
This sequence comes from Octopus bimaculoides, assembly GCF_046866305.1. Classification (NCBI taxonomy): domain Eukaryota; kingdom Metazoa; phylum Mollusca; class Cephalopoda; order Octopoda; family Octopodidae; genus Octopus; species Octopus bimaculoides. The sequence goes on along the minus strand of NC_142929.1, from coordinate 24,760,700 downwards.
CGATCTCCATCCATTCATGATTTTATATAAAAACAAACGCAGGAGTAGCTGTGTGGTAAGTAGTTTGCTTCCCAACCACATGGTTCCGGGTTCAGTCCCACTGTGGGCAAGTGCCTAAGGCGGCGAGCTGGCAGAATCGTTAGTACGCTGCTTGGAATGTTTAGCGGTATTTCGCCCGTCGGTACGCTCTGAGTTCAAATTCCGCCGAGGTCGACTTTACCTTTCATCATGTCGGGGTCGATAAATTAAGTATCAGTTGTGTACTGGGGTCGACGTAATCGATTTAACCCCGCTCCAAATGTTAGGCCTTGTGCCTATAATAGAAAGGATTTTATACACAAACACTACATATTTAATGGGAGATCGAACTGTTGAGTTGCTGTATTTAAGCTACACGCCCTTGTTTGGGTAAATTGAAAAAAAAAAAAATACGCAACAGACACTAGTAATTGTAAATACAGTGCGAACGATTTTAATATTCAGAATATTATTAAGTCAAACGTAGACAAAATATCAAATATTCATACAAGGTACTTTTTTGGTAGAAACAATTGAACGAGAAAGAAATAATGAAAAACAATTGTTTATATATTGTTCATGCAACTTTAAATGTTTAGCATCGATCGCAATCACTCACTTATGAGCTTCGAATGTAGTCCTCAAAATACCCACAAGTTACGTCACAGCAAATGTATGCATATAATAATGATGATGAAGATGATGATGACGGGGTGGAGGAAGGAGGAGGGGATGGTTTCAATTTTTTGCACATGCGCAGGGATCGGGTTAACCAAAATGCATCGACCCCAGTGCTCAACTAGTACTTATTTTATCAGCACCAAAAGAGGAAAACGCAAAGTGGAATTTGAACTTAAAGCTTAAAATAGATACAGGCAGAATGGCGCTAAGTATTTTGCCCGGCGTGCAAGATTCTGCTAGTTCGTCGCCTTATGGTTTCAAATTTTACCGCAAGGCTTACAGTTTTGAGGGATCACTCGAAAAGGCGGTAGTAGTACCAATAATTCTTGGAGCCAACAGTGAGTAAAATCATGAGAAATACAGAGAACAAATATGGGATATAATATGTGTGGAGCACTTGCAGGAAACAGCACTGCTTGAAGGTGATGGAATACTCCGGATGGTGCTCGACAAATAAGGGGTGTTGTCTTAGATTACTGGTAGTGAACAGCTGAAACCGTGGTACATCTCCAGCGTTAGCAGCTCTGCAAAGGCAATAACATATTAATAATAATAATAATAATAAGAAGAAGAATGATGATGATGATGATGATAATAATTTATCTTGTTTGTCTTTTTCTTTCGTGTTTTTGTCTTCCAACCTTCGAACTTTTGTTCGTGTACGTAATAATAAAATTCATAATCCTTTTTTAGTAAAGAAACAATGCTTGAAATCTTGTGGGGAGCTTGTCAATAACATGGACTCCAGTGCACAGCAGGTTCTTATTTTATCAACCCCGAAATAGCAAAATACAAAACCGATACCGGCATTAAAGTGTGGGAATTTACATATAAGGGAATGAGAAAACGAGTACAAAATGCAGGTATGTACAGTATACCTTAACAACACAAAAATAGAACTGGTATTTTCAAAAAAAAAGAAAAAAAGATAACTGCTACAGGAGTAAAACAATTGTGCAAAATCTCCCGGAGCACTAAGGGCATCTCTCTTCTCCAGGTTGTGGTTGTTCAGCTCATAGATCTATGCATAAGGTAATACTATCTGGTCTTGTAATTTTGGGAACTTCAGCCCACATTTCAGTAAGTTACCTCGTGGACAGCATCTTCCTGATTACCTTACCAGCATTTTTAAGTGAAGCTTGACAAAATCTCTACCAAGAAAGAACATATTTACATACCTTCGAAATTCGCTCACCGAGCAATTTATTTCATAATTGCCTCTAGACAAGGAAAAGTTCCTTCTCTGCACGGCTATACAAATGTAGCGTTGTAATCACGATTTTGAAATCGGCCAATTGCCGCATAGATCTCACACGCAACAGCAGTTGTTCAACATTGCCCCAACATTGAACAATGCCAGGATACTAAGAGAGTGCTTGCTGAGCTGTTTCGTGTGTTAATTTCTGTGTCTATGCGTATATAGTTACAATAGTTGGCGGTTGTTTTCGTAGATAACATTCTATGGAAAGTAAACTTATAAAAAGTTACAAATTATTAACATTTTCAAACAATAATTATTGCTGTTTTCATTGAAGTGTAATGCTATATGTCTGATAATTTTGACATTCAGCCGAGATGAAATGCTAAGTGTTACATTTCATTGTTGCGTAGGTAGATATCATAGCAGATATTGAAAAGTGATATATATCGCCATTGATATCGTCAACATAATCACAAGTATACAAGCGATTTATCTAATAAGAAATTATGTGGGTGTAAACTAGAATGCATCACTATTACACATATCCCTATTGGATCGTATATTAAAGGAGATACGAGATGAACAATTCTGTAATCATTCATATTTACTGAATTATTAGGCACGTCTATATTATTGCGTGTAACGTATCGGATATCAATCTCCCGATACTGATGTTATTGAAATATTGATAAATATTCAGTTTGCTTTACATCTTCTGTAAATGAATTCGGCAAAGACAATGACAATGTGGTTGGTAGTATTTATAGACAATTTTTGCTGCGGCGAGCGGGAAAGGGTTTTGAAAATAATTCAGCAGATATTACTGTAAACAGCTCGGTAATTACGTGCTTATTTTCAAATGTTACTTGACTAAGTATCATATTTCAGTGCATATAACTGTGCTAAACCATCACATGTAGAGACACGTCTAAGAAAACACAGGTACGTTCATCTATACTGTAATGCAGAAAGTTGCTTATTAATTAGGTATGTAACAATTACTAAAAGTACTAAAAGGAAGCAATTATTAAAGGGTTGACTGTCCGGAAATATTTTTATGAATTCATGTTCTAAGAAACTTCTTATTATTTCAACTTCTCAAGTTTCTTGAAATTTTTAACTTCAATTTCTCGCAAATTAAAATATTCACTGCGTCCAATTCACAAATTTAAATATCCATTGCATTCACTGCGGAGTATTACATTCTCATTTGCAAAGTCTCTCACTTTCTCTTTTAAGTATTCAATCGCTATTTGGAAAACGACAGTTTATCAATCTATTAATGTATTATTTATTATTCTATTAATGTATAAATAATTCATTATTTCGTATGTGTATTTCGTGTGCAAGATTCTTGATGTGGATACGTGTGTTGAAAGAAATACAATTAAACCTTGGGAGAGGCCTTATGCCGGTAATAAACACACACACTGGTTCAGTCCTTTATTAATTTATATAGTTTTTTGTTAAATTATTTCATTGCACTCTTGCAATCTCTTCAGTAACTTGTCTCTCCAAACTATATAAATTAATAAAGGACTGAACCAGTGCGTGTGTTTATTACCGGCATAATGCCTCTCCCAAGGTTTAATTGTAATTCATTATTTATTGAATGAAAAGCTTTAAAATACCTGTATAATTTTTGAACGAGGGATAGCTGTGAAAAGATCCCAGAAAGTTGGGTAATTACTATTAGAAGACGAGGACAAAAGAAGTTACCGACAAAGTGCTCGAAACTTGCACCTTCTTCACAGTTTCCAAACACTCTGTACGACTAAGCCAATACATACACAAAGAAAGGCGGCGAGCTAGCAGAAACGTTAGCACGCCGGGCGAAATGCTTAGCGGTATTTCGTCTGCTGTTACGTTCTGAGTTCAAATTCTGCCGAAGTCGACTTTGCCGTTCATCCTATCGGGGTCGATACATTAAGTACCAGTTACGAACTGGGGTCGATATAATCGACTTAATCCTTGTGTGTGTCCTTGCTCGTCCCCTCTATGTTTAGCCCCTTGTAGGCAATAAAGAAATAAGAAACGTTAGCACGACTGGCGAAATGCTTAGCGGTATTTCGTCTGTCTCTATGTTCTGAGTTCAAATTCCGCTGAGTCGACATTGCCTTTCATCCTTTCGGGGTCAATAAATTAAGTATCAGTTGCCTACCGGGGTCGATCTAATCGACTGGCCGCCTTCCCAAAAGTTTTGGGCCCTGTGCCTAGGATTCAAAAGAATATATACACAAACAATTTGCACGAGCGACTTCAACAGTGACACACTCGCGCACACACATAGCTACACATACACACAAATGAAAGGAAATAAATGTGTATGTATGTGTGTATTTGCTGCTCACTGACAAAGCTTCGTGTTGCAACACTTCTGCGAAGTTTTGTCTGTGAACGTGTCACGGTTTCAAAGCGAAGAAAATATTTTAGCGGAAATAAAATTTTAATGAAACTGGTACTACTTAAATACAGAGGCCGTTAGCGGTATAACGTAAATACATGTGTTATGTATAAAATAGTTTTAATGTACATAGCTAAATACAGTACCGTGTATAAACTACTGTAAATTTCTACTAATTTCCAACTTGTAAGAGGATGTTTCACATTGCGTTTCTTACAGATGATACATTGGCCCTGTTGGAATCATGTCGATACCTAACCATTATATTTTGTAATTAGGCTTCTGAATTCAAAATTTCCAGCCACTTCTCATAAACCAATCAAGATACGGTGTTTTAAAACAGAAAATTGTATATGAACGAAAATTTATTAGATAAAGTCTATTTCAAAAAGTTACTGTGTATTGTTAATATTTCCCTTGGCTTGAATAATTACTTCAATGCGTCAGGGAAGAGATGCGTACTAATCCTTCACCCTCTTCACAGGTATGAGATGTCATCCTCTGTGGATGAACTCCCACAACACTTCAAGATTGCATAGATTCTTCTGACGAACTCTTCTCTTTAGTTCTGTCCATATTTGTTCGATGATATTTAAGTCAGGGCTCTGAGCCGGCCACACTTTCAATACGATAAAACCTTCATCAGCAACACCCTGTTGTGTCACACGTACTGTTGTGGCATGGAGCTCAGTCATGTTGAAAAATTTCACATTCATCCAAGCCTGTGTCAAATTGTCCTTCAACAGCTGGATGTATTTGGCCCTATTCAAATTACAATTAATTTTAACCAACGTTCTTGAAGCATCACGCTTTATGTATCCCTAAAGTATCAGATTTTTACCCACAACCGTCACTCTTTTCGTCGTGTAACGTGGGTCGTTTCGTCTTCCTTGAGGACTTCTGACAAATTCTGGCTTATTAGAGACAACATCCGAAGAAGTTGTAAGCTCCGAGTGAACCTCAATCCAAATGTTCTTACATGTCTATATATATATATATATATATATATATATATATATATGAGAGAGTTTCAGCTTGTATGTGTGTGTGTGTATATACATATGTTCCTTATGCATTCGAAAACCGAGTTACCGATATTGACGTATGGGGTCTAAAAAGATTTATACCAGCTAGACTTTATTTTCATTGACATATTTGCATTACAAACATTTAAAATTAGAATCATTTCCATAAGTCAATTATCATAAACATTCTATACAATGACGACGACGATGATGTCACATTTTCTATATGATGTTTGTTCCTTAAAAGACATCCATCATCAATACACAAACCTTCACTCACTCACTCTATCTCTCTTCCACTTTCTATATCACAATCACACACACATACACGCACACGTCCATTTCATATGCACGTACATACATTTTTCATTTTTTCACTTCCTTCACTTTCAGCTTTCTCTCCCCTTTTCGCTTTATATTTTCTTTCAATTTCTGCTGTCTTGAAAGCATAAAGAGTGAAAAACAGAATGAGAAAAAGAGAGAGAGAGAGACAAGAGAAAGAAACAGAGACTGAGAACAAGTTTCTATAGGAGAAGCAAAAAAAAAAGATAGCGGATGAGAGACAGACGCTGATGTTTCATACCCTATGTATGTTCTATAGTTAGAAGTGAAGGAAAGACAGTACAACATTGATCCCGTATGTTCTGTTGGTGAAGGTGAAAGAAAGCCAGCATAAAAAGCGGAAGGGAAGGGAACGCCGAGAACCCCAGAAATTAGGTCGTGTCGTACAATTGTAAGATCATATTCCATTTCATCCCATGTTTCACGCATGCGTAGAATTAGGTATTATTTTATCTTTCAATTTGTCATTATAATGGACGAAGACCTGCTGTTAGCATATTTCAACTGCACTACATTTCATTCTTTTGGAATTAAGAAAAGTATGCAAAAATAACTTCCTTCGGCACAATCACACACACACACACACGCACACACACACACATACACACACACACACACACACACATACACACAGAGTTAAAGTTCTGTATGGATTATGTTACTTTTTACTGTGCTCTGAACTACAGCGCAAATCCTATGGAAATTACGCTTTCCGATTCTGTCGTTTCTGTTTGTGATTAACGTGTTTCAAAACCTGACATTCCATTTGAACTTACAAGGAAGTTATCTCAGAAATCCTGTCCTTTACCTGTTGCTTAGCACCTCGGAATGAAAGCGTTGATAAATTAATCTTTGAACTCCTCCACATTCTACCTGGAGATGCGTCAACGTTTGTCTCCATTGATACCACCATCGACGAACATGCTGCTGTTGAGTATCCAGTTGAACTTCTCAACTCTCCTAAAGAAACGTGCACCTCTGATGCTCTTGAGAAATTTCAACCCACCAGCCTATGCGATGGTACAAGATTGACTGTAACTACGATGACAAGTCATGTCCTACAAGCAACAATTATTGCCGGCTGTCATCGACGAGAAATTGCATACATTCCATGCATGCCCCTTATTCCCTCAAATGTGCCATTTCAAATCGTGTGCCCCTGTTTGTAGGGCGATTGTGTTTCGCTATGACAATCAACAAAGCCCATGCTCTCGAGTTAGCAATGCAGATGACTTGTATATTTATTCTATTAAGACTTGGCTTTCTCAAAACATAGTTTACCCAGAAGGATTGTTTGGTCTCACTTAACACATTTTGAAGCGTGCAGTCTGCCCAAACATTAGAGATGATGCAATTCACAGTGAAGCAGCCTTCTTTCCATGTACATTACTTTCTGCAATACGGATACCTCTACGTCCTCATACGTCATCCAATTCTTTAAATCCGAAAGGCTAAGTCATTTTGGGGGGCAATGTTAGGATTTCATTCTAATCTAAGTTCTCATTATTCATGTTTTTGATGTCAACATTTTCAGTATTTTTCATCAGAAAACAACCTAAAAATATGTTTATAAAGAGGAGATCTTTGCATCACACTCCTCGTGTGCCGATTCTGTCCCTAAAAAGGAAACAAATGATACAATACAGCTGTAGGTCATACCACCCGGACAACGCCAGAATGCATTGCTAGTGTGTGCGTGTATATATATATTAATGTTTTTTGTATATATTCTAGCACTAGCTGAGTTAGTCTCTCCTTACACTTCCTGTTTTTGATTGCGATCTAATAGTAGCGCGCCCTGTTTTAAATTAAAATATATGAATACTCATCTCTCTCTCTCTCTCTCTCTCTCTCTCTCTCTCTCTCTCTCTCTCTCTCTCTCTCTCTCTCTCTCTCTATCTATCCATTTTTCTATTTATCTATCTATCGACCTACCTAACTATCTTTTTATGTTTCTCTGTGTGTCTGTCTCTGTCTATCTATCTGTTTCTCTGTCTCTCACTCTCTGTATATATATATATATATATATATATATATATATATATATATATATATATATATATATAGATAGATAGATAGATAGATAGATAGATAGATAGATAGATAGATAGATAGATATATATACTACTGTTGCACTGTATGAAAATACCATGGTATTGCTGTCTGTTTCAGCATCTAATTAAATTAATAACCAATACTATCAGTTTAAAATTCAAGTCTACTCTTGACTCTAATTAAAATTGATGTGAGGAGTCGCTCTTCAAACAGTGGAGGACACATGATTGGTTGGTCATTATAAAGAAACTCACATCCATCAACTCAGAAGCAACATGAAATTAGGATAGCTACTTGAATTTTCTATTATCTATTTTGTTGTTATTCATAGCATGATGCTATAAAAGGTGGCGGGGGTGCCCTGAATAATCTACTGCTGACGCTGTTTTGAGTATTTCTTTTCTCTCTTTTTCAATATTCTAAAATAGTAGCAAACAAACATCGTAGAAATTAGATAGTTTAGAAAGGAGAGTCATAGAAGAAACAAGAATGTTAGAAAGAAATTATAGAAAGGAATTAAACAAAAGTATACATTAAACTATTAAACTAAGTTGAAGAAAATAAGAATGTGTACACAACGATTAAGTGAAGAGTGAAATACAAAATGTAAGTGTAGAGAAGTAAACGGATGAAAAAATAAAGCATACTAAAGTGTATGAAAAGTGCAGGAAGTAGAATAAACAACGAAAATTAGTATGGAAGTGAAAAAGAAAATTGATGGAGGAGAATATGTTTAGGAAGATTTCAGAAATTTTTTTAATGTTTTTGCAAATAATGTATGGTTGCTTAAAATGGGTAAAATACAAAATGGAGAGAAATTTCAAATAGCATAGCAACATGAATAAATTATATAATTTAAATTCTAATGGTTTTTGAAGTATAAATTAACCAATAAAAATAGAATAAAAAGAATGAATACAAGCAGTAAATTAACAAAAACAATACCGGAAAAATAGAGAGTTTTAGAAAGACGACATTTAGAAAGGAATATAAAAATGAGATAAAATTACACCCCCTCTTCTACTCATTCCGTTTCAAAAATGTGCAAAACTAAATATTAAAGAAAATATGGACAATTTGAAAGAAATACACTAATGAGTCAAGCCATTAACTCAATAAAAATAATAAAGCTTGTTTTAGTGCCAAAAGGGCAAAAGATGGGAACTTAATGTTTATTTAGAGAGAGAAGTATTCGAAAATGTCTTTATAAGATGTTAGTATCAATACTTTTGTTGTGCATTATTAATGCTAGGCGAGAATTTTAAACTATGAGTTATGCTAAAAGTATAGAAATTAAGGGTGAAAACGCACACATTTTTGCGTCCATAAAATGGAATAATTCTGAATTATATTTTGGGGAAATAATGAAAAACACATATATTCAGAAAGCGGGGAGGACACAAAACTGATTTCGATTGATGTATTGAACAGAATTGTTGTTGCAATTCCCAAGTAAATTTTCCAAACGAAGGTGAACGCTGATTAATTTTTATGAGAACTAGTGTTCAACATTAGGACACCTTATTTCTCACGTTTCTCTTCTCCAAAATGAGCAGCTTGTGCATCCCCGCATTAAATCATTCTTCATGCTATCAGTTTATGCTAGTAAGGATTATTGAAATGCAGCTATTCAGGCAATACCAATCTGAAAATTTAACAACAATTTGCGTTTCAATGCAAGATTACTGCAGTCTCTTAAGACATACTTTGCAGAGGAATTAAGTCGAGGATTTAAAGTGCTCTAAGAATCGTTGTGATTTGGATTTAAATTATGTCGTGAAAAACATATGATTGAACACCATGAATAGTGGGTGTATTATGTATAAATATACGCATACTCACTCCATCATAAATGTGCGATCTCACATTAACATTCAGAAAAACTTAAACACATGAACGCTTAGAGACTCAAATATACGCGAATACATATATTGTCCGAAGAAGGATTGTAATATAGTCATATGTTCCCAGTGACGTGTTTGACTGTCAGTGAGTGTGTCTGCCTGTCTGTCTGTCTGTCGGTCTCTCTCACTGTATATATATATATATATATATATATATATATATATATATATATATACAGGTATATATATATATATATATATATATATATATATATATATATATATATATATATATATATATATATATATGTATATATATATATGTGTGTGTGTGTGCGCGTGTATATATATATATATATATATATATACATATATATACATATACTCATACATATATATGGGTATAGTTTTATTTATTTATCTATCTATCTATATGAAATATATACATATATATATGTTTATGTTTCTGTGTGTATGTGTGTGTGTGTGTGTAGACATAGAGCGTGAGAGAAATGTATATCTATCAACCACCGTATTCAGAGTTCCTAAGCATTTCTGAGAATATAACAATATATAGGCATGAGATTTTTGACATTGTCAGGACACAGTTTCACCAAAGAATAGCCAATCCATCTATTTTACTATTTTGCTTTTCTTTTTTCTCTTCTCTTTTTAGTAGAAATTACATTAAGCAATTTTCGTTTCTCTTGAAAGAAGACAGCCACTTATTTTGAGGGAAGTATATTTAATATCTCTAAGGGCCCGTCCCGCAAATTAGCAGATATTTTGTATATCTGTCGTGTATGGTATTAAATTTAATAACTGCCGCTTCTTCAAAATGTCTGTAGCAACGTTTTATAACGTTTTTCTCTGAAATACAGTCTATCAATACTTAGACTTATTTATCCACTTTACGCAGTTCTCTAATTCTTTGTTTTTCTACTTACCAAACTATTACAACAACATGGCGACTTTGTTTATAATCTAACTTCAGATGTTTTGTGTATCTAAGAACGTTGTCTTTGCAATTATAACGATATTTTTTTTTCTTTCGATGTTTTTGAAGGAAAGTCCAAATTGAAAGCTAAATTCAAATAAGATATCACGGATGATGATACAATATATCTTATATGTTGAGGTTCATCTTTCTAGAAATTGTATTTATATTTTACTCAGTTTATAATCTGACCTCTTCGAAAATGAGTGGTACATATTTTCCACACGTTTACTTTTGAATAAAGGTTGTTCTTCCTATCCGGTATCAATGGATAGATAGAGAACTGGTGTTATCCATTGGTTTTCATCACGAAGGGATTTATGGTGAGCACTCATACAAAGACGTGCTCACCAAAAAATACTTTGATCACTGCAAGACGCACAGTGGTGAGAGTGAATCTTAAGCACTTTTACATGGTGCAGCGTGAAATTCAGAGATTCTTAAATGGTCAGAGACCGCCGTATTTCCGATAGTAAACGATATACAATGGCACTTCGCAGTCGTTCGTTTCGATGAACTGCCAATTGTCGGCATTGGAAATTATTTGGTTCCTGAAAAATTATGATTGCAAAGTAGACATTTAAACAATTGAGAGAAGAGAAGCACCAGCAGTGGACCCTGTTGTTAAATTTGATATAAGTCGGGAAATTTCTCTCAACTTCTCTGCTGGGATGAATGAATCGTTAGACAGCACTTCAATTCGGTAGGTGGTAGCTCATGAATGCTCTTACTTTACAAGACCATCCGTCTGACTGATTCACACACACACGCACACATACACACACAAACACACACATATATATATATATATAAGTTATTAAGAGGCTATATTAACCGCATAAAGGGATAATAATATCCAAGAAAACACAATTTCTGTACCTTATGTTTTCGCGAAACAAATTTTCCCTAAATCAATAGTTATATATTCGTTCCTAACCTAGGCATAAGGCCCAGAATTTTAGGAGAAGGGGTCAGTCGATTAGATTGACCCTAGTGTGCAAATGGTACTTATTTTATCGACCCCGAATAGATGACAGGCAAAGTCGATCTCGGCGGAACTCAGAACGTAAAGCAGACGAAATACCCCTAAGCATTTTGCCCGGCATGGTAAAGTTTCTGCCAGCTCGCCGCTTTCAATTACTATATATTAAGTATACAATCAGTATTAATTTATGAGAAGAAAATGGAGAGTTAGTGGTTAATAATTATTCATTATTTAATTGATAATCATTTCTTCTTACAGCTGTTTACATTAATACTCATTGAATCAATTACAAATGTTTGCATTAAAATTGCATTTATAAGTTAGGAGCAAAATATCACCAGGGAAAAGAAAACATTTAAAACAATAACTTTTGTATGGGCGTAAGTTTTAACGGATTGATTTCAATGTAATAGAATAAAGTAAAACAAACAATAAGATAAAAGAGAATAGGAAGTAAAATAAAAGTAAAAAAAAGAAGAAAAAACTAACAATAAAATAAAAAATAAAATAAAAATAAGTTAGAATAGAATATATACATATATAGGTAAATTTGTACATATAGAGACACATATATAAAATCTACATAAATATATTCATACTCACAGACGTGTATATATATATATATATATATATATATATATATATATATATATATATATATATATATATATATATATATATATATATATATATATATATATATATATATATATATATATATATATATATATATATATACATATAAGGAAACTACATATGAATTTGTTATATTAATCCATGCTCATTGGCTGAAGTAATTTATATTTTTGTGTTTAAACATTTCAAGAACATATCTAATCGTAACAGGCTATCAGTATATGTGCTTGTACAGAATTATATATATATATACATCAAAGATACACAATTACATGAATATAAGTACATGCACAATGCATACGTAAACACACAGATGCATAAGCATTACAACAATCAATTCTGTATCATTTGTTTGTATTACAAAATAATCAAGTTAAACCTTAGATCAAATTCATTTACGTACAATGGCATTTACTTCAAGCACAGGCATATATCTCCCATATAACAAGCACGATGAATATACATTATTTGTTTACATTAGTGATAAATAGAGATCTGGTGCATTACGTCATCATAATTGCCGTTCATTGAAAAATTGCGTATTATTCACCATACATAAGAATTTATTTCAACTCTAATAATTAATTAATTATTATTATCAATTATTGTCTAAAATTTATTTTAGCTTAATATTAGTAGGCCGGATATACTGTGCATTATAAGAGAAATATTTTAAATTTTTCAATCATGCATAAATATAGAAAAATAGTATTATATTAGCTATCGATAGAAATCTGTTGCATTACGTCATTTTTTGAGTGTTAAGAGAAATAATTACGAAACATATTTGATTCATGATGATTAAGTTAATCTCTGTAAATTATTAATCATTATTAATTAGTGTTTAGAATTTTTATTAGAATTTTAATTATTAATGTAAGGTAATACAATTGAGTATAGTAATGTATTATAAGAGATATAATCGATAATATTGAGTTAAGTATAAATATAAAGTAAATGATTTACATTAGAAGAATTTATGGTCAAATGAATTCAGAAAATTCTTGTGATAAATGGGCACATATTAATTTCAATCTATTATATCAACAGGTAAAATAACCCTAATCTATTATATCAGTAGGTAAAGTAACCCTCATCTATTATATCAATGTATTTTAAAAATGCCTCGTAAATATGAGGGGATATTATATGAATAAAGAGTTATATAGTTATAACCATATAATAAGTATATAGTTTAATTAATACTTAGAGAAACCATATTTCGCTAAATGACCACAATATGATATTTTTCATTACTAAGGCATAGTAGATGGATACTAGATGTAAGTATTTTATATGACTATTCGTCATACAATTCACATTGTTTGTTTGAGATTTTATATATTTTAGCAAAACTAGGAATTTCCCATCTAAGATTAAATTCAATGTTATTATCCTGTAATCCCCATAAGAGCTTTCTTAATTCGACAGAGGTAATTTTTAAATCTCTTCTTATTGCAATCAGAAGCTTAATTCTATTTTCTATTGACACTATATAATAGAATTTCTTTCCTTGAGATTCAACTATACGTTGGTAGACCAGTTTATCTTCCTTACATAAATTTATCAACTTACAATTATTTTAAACTTTACAATCACAGGTTTCATTTACATCTTTATGCATAAATTTATTCGTAGTATTGTGAAGAAAAAGTTAATATGAATTATTTCAGTAGGGCATGTAAGGATGTTATCGTCATCAATTGTAATAAATATTTCTATTACTATAGAAATTATCTAATTTTTGTTTTATTAATACATGGTATAATCATGAAGACATTGCAAGTTAAACTATAACCAACTCTGAAATAGTTTTAATTAATAATTTCACTATATCTATTATCCTTATTAAAATGATTATAAAGATATCTGTGTACATATTTGATTAAATTATTTTAAATTTGTATTGCATATGGAATGATGAACCAAATTGTATTAGATTCCTTGGGATTATTTTTAGAGAATTTATAATCAATTTTTGATTTAGTAAATTGTATGAAAGGAGTATATGGTTTACTTTTTCTATTACGAATATTACAAGGATTTCCTCTTATTAGGGGTAGATTATATAGGGACGATGCCATTTTTGTCCTCAAAACTGCATTTAATAGGAAATTAGAATTATTTCAGAAAACTTCTATAAATATTTCAAAAGGTATGTAATTTTTATCTCAGTTATTTTTTTAGATGTTAATATCAACCTAATAACTGGCAAGCAAGAGCCTTTCCAAAAGTTAAATACGAATTTAATCTAAATTAATTTCGTAACCCATCACCTAGGATCAATTAAAAATACTTTAATTTCCAGCATAGGGAAAACAATATCGTATTTATCATGTAATAAAGACATATTTATGTAGCATGCAGATTATTACAACAAAGCTCTCGTCAAAGATGGATACAAAGATAAGATAAAGTACCATCGACTAAATGACTAAAATATAAACGATAGAATTATTTATAAGACACGAACAAAAACTGTAAAGATCAGTAATACAATTAAAGCTAGATCTAGAAGTAATTACAGAGTATTAATAAATTAGCTAATGCTAAACTAATAAGCGTTAATGATAATAATAAGCTTGAAATAAACACACATCAACCTCTAAATGTAAAACAGGACATAAAGAAAACAAATATTAAATTACCTTATAAATCTCAGAAAAATAATAAGCAACATATAAATAATCATAATTATTCTTACGGTGACAAATATGTAAATGATAAATCGGATAATAATAAATCAGATAATAATGAATCGGCTATTTCTTTGAATGCTTATAATCTTGATAATCTTTGTAATATTTGTGAATAAACAATATATCATTTTCATAAACTTTACTTAATCAAACATGGATTATAAATTCTCTAAAAATAGTCTTTCCATAGGCAATACAAATTTAAAATAATTTAATCAAATCTATATTTTCATCTATATAAACGCGTTGCCAAATAAAATTGCATTTCATTTTAAAGCTCCGATGAATTTGTAAGGAGGAACATAAGTACTCAACTATGAGTGCATTGCATTTTGTAGCAGAAGCAATTTTATGATAATGAGGTTCATCATACATACGATGTCTTAATTCGCCCTGTACTAATCCTTTTTGACTAAGGCATACAGCGAGTACGCCATGAAGTACTATACGAAGCAACTACCATTACTGTTTTCAGCTAGATTACCAAGCGTTACCAACGGGATTTATGGATAATATCCAGCCATGTCATTCTTCTGTCTCTAGGTATCCTTCTAATTCTTTTTTGAATGCGTTGGTGTTTTAAATTAAATGCCTGTATCTACACATACAGGGAGGATATCAGGTTACTAGTATCGGTATGCCTTAGAGGAATATTAATATATGCCTAGTTGTGTGTATATGTTCGTACGTGTGTGTGTGTGTGTGTGTGTGTGTGTATGTGTGTGTGTGTGTGTGTGTGTGTGTGTGTGTGTGTGTTTGCATCTTTGTTCATTTTGTTCATTTTGAATATACAATAAATTTGGTAGGCATATTTCACAGCATGTAACTTCTCATTTAGAACTTTGTGAAAATTATTCATCGGGAGACATTGCTCAAATTATTTCTGTGAATCAAATATGTAGAACAAATGGATTTACATTCTTAATTTATTCTGTTGATAGCTAAAACCTTCCAAATAACTACCCTGGCGTAAATATTAGATCTATCTTTCTTATCTAGCTATATATCTATATATTTATTAGTCCATCCATCATCTTCACCTATTATTCCTAGGAGGATTTTGAGATCTTCTCACCAGCGTCTACGCCATAAAGTACTATACCAAGCAACAACCATTACTCTTTTCAGCTAGATTGCCAAGCGTTTCCAACGGGATTTGTGGATATTATACTGCTATCTCATTCTTCTGTCTCTAGGTAACCTGCTAATTCTTTTCTGAATGGGTTGGTGTTTTAAATTAAATGTCTGTATTTATACATACAGGGAGGATATATGTCGAGATTAACACAGATACAGGAGTGATATATGTCATGAAATTATGTGTCATTTAAGATTTGATTCGAAATTGTTTCTAAGTGAATAGCAATTTATGTCATTACCTCCCATTTGCAGCAAATGATATTCATTACACTAAAAGTAACCAGGACTTTAAGCAATTTTAAGGCCTATGTTGATCATATGGTCATATTTGAGACAGGAACAACTTGGTCGTTTATGACCATATTCAATAAAATATACGTAATGGTGGTGTCAGCAGGTGGGTTGTGTGTGTACGCCTATATATATATGTCAAAACGGCTATACCAATCCTTCTTCATTTTATCTTTTAATTCGTATTCTTTGTCATGTTGTCCACATAATTACATAAATACTTATGTGTGTGGGTGTGTGTGTGTGTGTGTGTGTGTGTGTGTATCGAAGTGCTTCATATGTATGTACACATGCGTAATTCGTTTGAAATGCTGAACGTAGTAAAATTTGTATAATATTTGTCTTCCAGAGTGATATTATTCAGTCCAAGCATTTTTTTCATATTATAGACAATGAAATACATACTTATTTTAAATGTACATTGATGCGAGATGGACCGTGCTAACTAGATCTGTGTGAAGCAATTGAAAATATTAAAAACAAATTTGATAACTGTTTTCTCTAATCGTGTTCTACTAGCCTTCTTGAAGATTTATGAGGAAATTATAGGATCAATCTTTCGCTAGGAAGGTTGAGCTTTTCAAAAGTCACGATATGGTGCCGATTAAATTCAAAGATAATTTTCCTGAATTGTTTTTGTATATTGTTTCTGAGTTTTGTTTCTTTTTCCTTTTGCAATTTATGATTAGTTTCTAGACTTAATGATATATTCATTTATGAATTGTAGAAATTTATAATATTTCAGTAATTAATCGGTTTACATAAGCTTTTCTAACATACCTGAGCAGAATATACAATTTGTATTTAATAATAATGTAATATTCATCAAAATATTGAAGACATTGTTTCAATTAAAATACAAGGAAAACTATTGAGGCGAGATTGCAGTTTTAAAAATACTTTTTCTTTTCACAAATAATTTATTTCTCTTTGTTTATAATATTTGGTATCCGGAAATAGCGTGTTTGATTGTTGAAATACTAGCACCAAATGACAAGCTATATGATTACAACGGAATTAAATTCCTTTCATTTGATGTTATTTTGATTTAGAAAAAAAATTGATATCTATGAAATTAAAGTGCTCTGAATACAATATTACTTTAAATTAAGTTAGAAATGAAATGCTTCTCATTGAGTTACCACATGCCAATTCACTTCTGCAAATATTGTGTTAACAGAAACAAAGAGATGCTTGCTGCGACTATGCTTTTATTTTAACGTTCTGCATACGAATAGTGCCTGTTCCTTTGTATTTTTATTAGTCTTTGAGCGGAAAAGGTTGCTTCAATGTAACTACTGTTTCTTTCATTATCCAAAAGGATTAATGAAGGTGAATAAAATCGATGGTTTCTAACGAAATATAAATTTCAGGTTTAGGGCAAAAAATATTTGAGATGGTGATTCAAAAAATTATGTCAACATTATCAACCTCAATGAAAGAAATGCATATCTGTTTGAACAGCAAACGTCATATTCACGCAACAATCTTTGAATATTATTTAAATTATTTTATTTAATCTATAAAAAAAAACACTTTTCATACATATTCTGATTGAGTGAATTTGCACACGTTTCAATTTACTTAGTCATGATGCAAAATTCTCTAACTCTAAAATCTTCCAAGGAATTGAAAATGAACATCTGAAGATTATCATAAAATGCATCAACAAACATAAATTTTGTGCGGAATGCATTTTGTCTCAATATATTTATTTGGAAGGCTATCAGAAATTTCACTACCTATTTTCCATTGATTATTGCTTTTGTAATAGTATTTAAAGGGTAGGACAGAGTGCTTTTCATATTTAAATCCAAACGTATTACTCCGTATTCGATACAGGTTAGATGTAAGATAAAAGCTGCATCAGTCAAATTATCGTGGTACATAAGGCTTACTGTTTTTACAGCCTATGAGTAAATCTGGTCTGAATAATATCACTATATTATATATGTGGGAATAGACAAATAAACTTGTTAAATTTTTTTTTTTAATCTCCAAGCTACACATGTATAAACTTAATTAGGATGTATAGTCCGTTCCAAAAACCTCTCGCTACCGGTTACCTCATTCGTAGAGGAGTAAAGTATCAAAAGCCGAAATGACGCTTCTACAGTATTTGAATCCATCGAAAATACTTGAGAAGGAAGACAAATGAAGTGCAATATTTGATGTCGAAAGGACAAGAACGCTCTTGAAATACAAGCGATAAAAGTTGTGGTCTGAATATACGGCTTGGTATCATGGACAGAGAATAAGTTGATATCCTGGTTGAAAATCAGGTGAAGCAATGGAGAGACAGTGAGTTACAGTGAGTAAAGATTTTCGTCATAAATTACTAGAATGAAGGTAATAATTTTCACATAGATAGTATAGGAAACAGCCGAACACAGGAAGGTTTTACAGTCACTATTAGAGAATATCAAACGAGCTCGGTTGTCATTCCGACTGAGAGCAGCATAAGTGGTGTATACATGATATTTGAATATTAAACTGTGCAGTGTGAGTGACAGTGATGATTATAATAGGAATAAATGTTATACTCCCCAAGTGCATGTTCTAGGATCCTGTAAATCATATTTTCAACAGCAAGCATGGTGGTGAAACCAAGAAATGTGTATTGTAGCAAGTGCACTGCGACACCAATGCAGTCACTGGAATGAGGAGAGATAGAAATTGATAAACTCTTGTTCTCCAGATGGAGGCTTAGTGAAGAAAACAAGACTTTAAGAAAATGATTGTCTTTCCCTAAACTTCTTCATGTTGCTAAAGAACATAAGATATTGGAATATCTTATGTTCAAAGAACATAAGATATTGGAATACCCCCACTCCCATCTCCAGATCTAAACCCAATAGAGAATTTGTGGTCAATTATTAAAATGATGTATATTCTAATGGTAAACAATATCCAAACAAGGATTCACTAATGGAAGCAATAAAAACTGCTGCAAGTAATTTTAAACGTGGAATTGTTCGGAATTTGAAGAAATTAGTTGATGAAAGAATATTTAAAGTTATAGATGGTAACGGAGGCTACTTAAAGATGTAAATTATATTCACAATTGTTTTTAAGTATACTTATATGGTGGAAGATATACATATATATTAATGGTCCAGTTATATATTGTAAATCTCCTTACATGTAGTTTATATAATATTTCTTAATTTGCATAATTTGCATAATAAAAAGAAACACATTATAAATATATTTTTCTTCATTTCCGCTTTAAATATATATTGATTGAGACGAAAAGTACAAGAGGCATAGGATACATAATCCTACAAATGCTATACACATTTTAAGAAAATCGGACAAGGGGTTTTGACTTTATTAAGGAAAGATTGACCTGCAAAATAAAAGGATACATAGTGTATTCCAGTACTCATAAGGGAATTTATATTCAATTGATTGGAATCATCAAAACAGAACCATATCATGAGCGAAACAGAAGTGACAAAGGGAAATTATATATCTGTGTGCACGTGTGTGCAAATATGTGTGTGAGTGTGTGTGTTTGAGTATATGTGTGCGCGTGTATTTATGTATCTATATGTATGGGTACATATCTATGTGTATATGTAATGGAAGCTTCCTGTTAGCTAGACATTAAGGCATTGGCTATGAAAATAGTATAAATGTCAATAGTAATAAACAGGTGGTGACTGAATCCTCTCCTGCATATACATGCCAGAATAAAACTGGAATAACATCAGGAAACTTTATTGATGCCCTACAATTTTGGTGTATTACAAACATCGGCGTTATTTGGAACTGCACGCCTATTGCATAAAGTACTATCTGTCTGAGGTCTTTGTTGTGACATGACAGAGACTACAAAACCCCAGTAGGCAATATATCTTCAATTACCAATATCACGATAATTTCACAGGATAAATTCATTAAAAAATGAAAGAAATACGAAACGTTAAAAGTGATAAAAGTACGCGCAACACAAATTCGAACCATTTCTCGCTATGTGACAATTTGTTGATGTATGCACAAAGAATCACAGTGCCAGCCACACTACAAAAGCTATTATTAAAGTTATTTCATATGGGTCACCCACGGACTTCGAGAATGAAATCATTAATGAGAAATTACGTACACTGGGCAACAACAGTCCATAACATTGAAGAATATGTGAAATCATGCAGATGGTGTGCCTTAGCTGCAAAATTACCTACCATCAAATGGCATCCGAGGCCAAAAACAGATGTTCCGAACAGCATATTGATTACGCATGTCCATTTAATGGTTCATATTTAGTTGTGGTGGTGGAGAGATATTCAAAGTGTCCGGAAGTGCATATGTTTAAAGAGCCGAAATCTGCGGTTACAATACGTTGTTTACACGCATTGATTGCCAGGTATGGTATTCTGGATACCAATGTCTCGGATAATGGAACTCAATTTACGTCAGACGAGTTCAGAAAATGTTGCAAAATGTTCCTCATTGAACATGACACCGATCCACCCTATCATTCTAAGTCAAATGGCCAAGTGGAGCGTTTAATTGACACTTCAAGATGGTGTTGGAAAAGGTGAACAATGAAGTGATGGACGATTTTGCACTGCAACAAATTCTAAGTGTGTACCGAATAACACGTAATTCGAATACACCGTCGTGGATGTCATCCGCAGTGTTGATGTTTGCTACAAAGGTCAGATTGAAAATTAAAAAAAAACCCGGTGAGCGATATAAATAATTCAACGTTCTTCAAGTTTGGTGACAATTTTTTTTTTTAAACCTAGAGGTATAGTAAAGAGAGTTGGGAAGATTGAGTAATTATACGAATTCAAAGAATGGTTTTCCTGATAAAAGAAAAGCGTTGGATACAAGCAACATTTTGCCCAGCTTATGAAAAGGTTCACGGAAAAAGCAGTCACGAGACATGAAATGCATATAGAAGTATTGTACGACACATTTTAGGTACCAACATACAAACAATTTGAATCTACACGCTCTAGCACAAGAAAACACAAATGAACGGAAACAGCGGAAATGAACCCTAAACGTAAGGAATATTAAAACTCGAAGCGGAGTTCAATTGTCAAAAGGGGAGAAGAGAGACTGATTCTAAATAGGAAGATGTTATAGAATGATGCCTCTCTCACTACCCCAAGTGACTAAATTTATAAAACAAAGTTATAAAACAAAAAACTGTGATCGATTGGTAGTTCGTGTTGGTAGCAGTTCACTGAGGCCCTTTGATATAGAGCGTTGAGTCTCGTGTAATATTAATAGTAGTGCATTATGTATATACTTGCTTCCTCGGCTATGTTACATTATATATCCAATACAACAATACAAGGATATATATATATATATATATATATATATATATATATATATATATATATATATATATATATATATATATATATATATATATATATATATATACGTGAATACATTTGCGTATGTGTGTTTTGATGAGGAATTATATATATATATATATATATACAAGAATAAGGGCAGGGAATCGTCAATTAATAATAGAATTAATAATTAACAATTTTGCCAAGTAGTTCAGTATGAAAAAACCTTTATCGGTAAAACCATTTATCATCATAAATATACAGGGATTAGCATTGAGTTGCTTCTCCAACATACTGAAAATTTAGAAATAGCAGTCAAAGAACTACTGATTCTAAACTACAATTTTTTCTCTAAATGGATGGCGATATTTGTGGCACACATAGAACAAAAACCCGGAGGGGAAAGCATAAACAAAACAAGTCTTTAGTTAATCGGATACGATCGTTTCATGGTTAAGGGAATGAAAATTTCCCTATTCCAAATCATCAGTCCGATATTCTGATAAATTTGAAAGTGTCTACTAAAAAATTCACGGTAATCTTTGGCCATGCGACACCAAAAATCAACGATAAGAAAGGCACTTACGAATTCATCGGCTAGTGAGTTCAGGCATCCCATCTCAAAGAAATCTATTCCATGTGCGTCACAAATAGTCCCGTATGAAAAAAAGACCCGTGTGGAGGGATTACGGTTTAACCACCTAACTTAGAGGTATCAAATATAAAATATACAATAATAAGGGCAGGGAATCGTCAATTAATAATAGAATTAATAATTAACAATTTTGCCAAGTAGTTCAGTATGAAAAAACCTTTATCTCTTTATGTGTGCCACAAATATCGCCATCCATTTAGAGAAAAATTTGTTGTTTAGAATCAGTAGTTCTTTGACTGCTATTTCTAAATTTTCAGTATGTTGGAGAAGCAACTCAATGCTAATCCCTGTATATTTATGATGATAAATGGTTTTACCGATAAAGTTTTTTTCATACTGAACTACTTGGCAAAATTGTTAATTATTAATTCTATTATTAATTGACGATTCCCTGCCCTTATTCTTGTATATTTTATATTTGATACCTCTAAGTTAGGTGGTTAAACCGTAATCCATCCACACGGGGCTTTTTTTCATACGGGACTATTTGTGACGCACATGGAATAGATTTCTTTGAGATGGGATGCCTGAACTCACTAGCCGATGAATTCGTAAGTGCTTTTCTTACCGTTGATTTTTGGTGTCGCATGGCCAAAGATTACCGTGAATTTTTTAGTAGACACTTTCAAATTTATCAGAATATCGGACTGATGATTTGGAATAGGGAAATTTTCATTCCCTTAACCATGAAACGATCGTATCCGAGTAACTAAAGACTTGTTTTGTTTATGCTTTCCCCTCCGGTTTTTTGTTCTATGTGTGCCACAAATATCGCCATCCATTTAGAGAAAAATTTGTAGTTTAGAATCAGTAGTTCTTTGACTGCTATTTCTAAATTTTCAGTATGTTGGAGAAGCAACTCAATGCTAATCCCTGTATATTTATGATGATAAATGGTTTTACCGATAAAGGTTTTTTCATACTGAACTACTTGGCAAAATTGTTAATTATTAATTCTATTATTAATTGACGATTCCCTGCCCTTATTCTTGTATATTTTATATTTGATACCTCTAAGTTAGGTGGTTAAACCGTAATCCCTCCACACGGGGCTTTTTTTCATACGGGACTATTTGTGACGCACATGGAATAGATTTCTTTGAGATGGGATGCCTGAACTCACTAGCCGATGAATTCGTAAGTGCTTTTCTTACCGTTGATTTTTGGTGTCGCATGGCCAAAGATTACCGTGAATTTTTTAGTAGACACTTTCAAATTTATCAGAATATCGGACTGATGATTTGGAATAGGGAAATTTTCATTCCCTTAACCATGAAACGATCGTATCCGATTAACTAAAGACTTGTTTTGTTTGTGCTTTCCCCTCCGGTTTTTTGTTCTATGTGTGCCACAAATATCACCGTCCATTTAGAGAAAAATTTGTAGTTTAGAATCAGTAGTTCTTTGACTGCTATTTCTAAATTTTCAGTATGTTGGAGAAGCAACTCAATGCTAATCCCTGTATATTTATGATATATATATATATATATATATATATATATATATATATATATATATATATATATATATATATATATATATATATATATATGTGTGTGTGTGTGTGCATGTGTGTGTGTATGTGTAAGCAATATATGTACTTCCGTTTTTATAGGAGAGCATAATTTATGATAACAAGCAAAACGTGTATTCTTGAACGCACTGACGTTTACAATATTGTGTCTACTACTTCTGTTTTATACATACAACATATTAATATTTATAAATCTCGTAACCAATTCATCATTATATTTTCATAAGGTATTGAAACTAATTATTCAAATTTAGTCAACGTAGTTTTGTGTCAGAAAAATATATGGAGATATATTTTTACCATACATTTCTTGTTCTCGATTCATCTTCTCTCTGTCTATGCATTATATTTGTCATGCTGTTTCTCGTATACACATCTGTATGTGTGTTCCTATGCGTGTATATATATATATATATATATATATATATATATATATATATATATATATATATATATATATATATATATATATATATATATATATATATATATATGTATATGTACACGCAAGTGTATATTACTCAGCCCCTCACTTTACATATGCGTGTGTATGTCATATGTTTTTTTTTTCATGTACATCATGAAGATATATTTACGACATAATGAAAAATTATTCATAGTATTTAAGAAATAATTCTGTAGGAAAAACTAAAAGAAGGGGCAGGACGAGGTGGAGAAAAATGACGAAGAAGAGGAAAGAGCATTTCGAAGTAAAAAAAAAAAATAATAATGAATAATTACAGAATTGAAGAGGAAAATATTTTAAATAAAATACTTCGTTTCTACAGTTTGTAAATACACTTTACTTTTTCTAATATTTTTTTCAGCTACTAGCTATCACCTGTTTGTACGTATTTAAAATTCAGTCACGTGCTAAAACATTAATATGATCAATTATTCGTCTGACGATACTTCTCTTCATTATCCATAGTATTAATTCACGTTACACATTGTGTATCCCATGACTATATTTGGCTATTTTTTTATAGATTTAATGCTAAGAAGTTTGTGGAAACGATAACTCATTTAATGTAATAAAAACTACCAATATATATATATATAAACATATCTGATAAAATTATATATCTCGGCATAACTATTTCTTTCACTATTCAATAACATATGACAACACCTTAATGGAAGTTAATGAGAAAACAAATGGTTTAAATGCAAATACATATCGGAAGGGAAAAGCAACAAAAGAATAAAACGAAATAGATCCTTACTTGCTATTGTGTTGTTGAATAGCAGGATTGTACTTTCTGATAAGTCCTACATTAAGATACATTCCAATGTTGATTATCCTACACATATTCATGCATTGCTTATGTAGGACCAATGTGTCCGTTGTCTTTTAATAGAGCAGCACATTTCTTGAATAGGGAATTGCTTAATATTGCTAAGTATTTCTATGGCTTGAAGAGAAGCACCGTTGTTTATACATCGAAGATCCTTTTCGTCTGCTAGCTAACGTCTTTGAATTGCTTGTATTTGGAAAAGCCATCTATCGTTAGGTAAACTATACCAATAATCCATGCAAGTAGCAAATGAATTATTTGTTAAATAATCTTCAGGGGGACCACCAAGTAAACTCCGTGGCACTTTAAAAATATGCCATGCCTGAAGAAGTGTCTCAGTGAAACCGTTCACACTAAACAAATAAAGGCAATTAAAACAATTAAGAACCATCAAGACACTAAAAATGCGATAACGGCTAGTGAGAAAAAATGTCATGTACCTACCATATTAATATTTAAATGGAAATAATAAAAACATAATGGAAAAATGCATCCACACTTGTAACTGGGCACGAAAATTACGCACATAACAGGAATATGACCGCATTTTAATTCATTTACAAAACATAATCCCAAAGCTAAATTTGTTAGAAATTTTGTTAAATACTATTATTCACCAAGAAGAAACATAAACCACACAATGAGAAAAATGTGGAAATTAAATGAGATCTATAAAATGCAACTAAATAGAAATCGGAAACAGAAGAGTGAAAACTCTTATGCGTAAGGTACAAATGGAGTTACTGAGAGACATGATAACACTTCAAGAAATACGAGAAATAGATGATAGATATTAAAAGAACGTCGTACTGCTTCCTAAGTGAGTGGATCAAGTTATAGAACTTCTTGCAAGGAAATCGCGAGCAATTAGCTGCCATGAAGGAGAATATATTCA
Source organism: Octopus bimaculoides (assembly GCF_046866305.1). Taxonomy (NCBI): domain Eukaryota; kingdom Metazoa; phylum Mollusca; class Cephalopoda; order Octopoda; family Octopodidae; genus Octopus; species Octopus bimaculoides. The sequence goes on along the minus strand of NC_142929.1, from coordinate 24,734,679 downwards.
GTAATCGCATGCTCTGGCTGAATGTCATAGCCAAGACAGATTATGTTGCAGAAAATAAAGAAAAAAGCGGCTTGACAGCGCCCTGAGACATGCCGATCCAAGATAATAAAAGTATCAAACGTAAGCTCACATACGCTTAAAGAAGATCTGGAACTTCACCACCAAATCAGTGACTGAAACCTGCTAGGTAAATATTGCTTTTCTGGAGCAGGTCTTTATTATACTATCTATGATTAAAATTGATACTCCACTCACGAAATGTACGTATTTATTTCATTTGGTGCAATGTAGACTACTTACCATTAACAGACACTCTCTTCACCGAGAGAATCTGTCGTTTGTATTCCAATTATGAAGTGGCAAAATGCAAGCCCCAGACTTATCATTTTTAACTTTCCTTTTCATTAACTCTCGATACTATTCCAAAACACGGTCGACCACCTCAATTTCATAACTCTTCGATATCAATATTGCAATTTCTAAGAGTGTTTGCTGAAATATTCGAGTTCCAAAAAATTAACTAGGCTAGTTTTTTTTTATATCATTGCAAATGTATTTCCCATTGGTGGGAATTGTCCTTATCTAATGAACAAATATCACATGACAAATGACAAAGTATAATTATTCTCAAAAACACCAATATGATCATAATCTAGGTTATGCTACTCCACTAAGGGAACAAAAAGAAATCCAACAGAATCACATGCTAGTTGTATAAATTTACTCATCCTGGTCAATTTTTGTTCGAAATATATCCAAGTTTATCTAAACTTATACAGTCTTCCATGAATATGAAAATCAGAGCTCAAAGCCAAACTCAAATTATGTCAACTGTTGTGGTTAGTCATTTTGTTCCAGTATGCGGTATACGCAAAACAATGTAAGCATATGATAACAGTCAGAAACAGATAATAACAACCATTTAAATGTATGTATCTCCTATATTTCTACATATAAATTGCATCGATGTCTGGGGAGAACGTTTGTCAAAAACTTTGCCTTTGCTCTCTGCATCGTACGTTTGCAGTTCTTCAACAGGAATAGTACTGGTATTACAAAAATTGGAATAGTCCCAGTGAGCAGACCTTCCAAGCCAAGTTATCATCTATATTTCAGGTGGTCGACTCACGTTCATACCAAAATCAGATGTTGAAAACAAGTTAATTGAAAACAGTAGCTATTTTAATTAGTATTCAATCTTTTTTATGTATATATATTTGAAAATATGCATCTTTCTTCGGTAAAATGTTTACTAGAAGACAATTGCATGTAACTTTACTGGTTTCGCTTTATCTTATATTTCCTGTGGCTACTATTCTTCTTTTTCTTTCTACCGACTGAACTTAAGATATAGATGACCGTAATATTTCTGTCAATAAAGGGTTTACTTGGAGATTAAGTTATAGTTGCTTTGTAGTTGCAATTGTTGGTAGTGCGGCTGGTGTTGATATGCATGTTATCGTTTTCTTGGCTACTTTGGGGTTCCTAAGTAATACTGTCACCTACAATTCTGACATTAGATTCTATGCTAGATGTAGTGTTGGTTCATGAGAGAGAGAAAGAGAGAGAGAGAGAGAGAGAGAGAGATAAAGTGTGAGAGAGTGAGAGAGAGAGAGAGAGAGAGAGAGAGAGAGAGAGAGAGTGATAATCATACGGATGCCACTATTTGTAGTATTATAACGTTTTCGTTCCATAATAAATCTGACAGTGCACACTACTGTCTCTTAATAAAATATTTATACAAATTTAAATAGTTTTCTTGCGTGCGCAATGCTTCGTTTTACAAATATAAGATGACGTTTTCAATATATTTTACCTTGCCATCAATCAATGTTAGAGAATATTATATGGCGACAAATAGAAAGTTAACATTTCATTTATGACATTACTCTAACAGAAATTAAGAGGAGATTAGGTATTCGTCCTTACATGTACGTTGGTGAAATTCCTTCTATGGTGCATGAAATTTTAAAATTCGATGTGGCTATTTACATCTTTATATCAAAGGGGCAAAACTAATCATTCATTTGGCATAATTTTCAGCTTGTTATAGTTTGATATCAAGTTGCGTTTTTTCACCCCATGTTTTCCAGTCTATATGATATCAAACTATTTTATTTTTACTGAGCCTTCTGTTGTGATTATATAATATGAATATAATTGTCGAGTCGATATCTTGATACCAATTCGTATATTTTTCCTAGGTTCACATATATTCTTCCATTTTGTGTCCGATATTTGTTTCAGATAACTGTTCACATGATAACTTTTCACATAGTATACGATTTTATGTCATTGATGTTTCGCTAGAATTCAACTTTGCTGAAGCTGGTTTAATACGAAATGCATTCACGCCTTCGCCATCATATTTATATGATTCATAAAATATATAAAACTGCAAGATGCTAAAAGATTCATTTTGTTTTACAAGATGAACATAGCGTTTACTTCGAGGGAGATCAAACTGCAGTTAAGCAAATGTCATGCAATCTCGCAGATGTGTCAACCTTGCTTCGTTTTTGATGCGAGAATTTTAACCACATTTGAGCAGATTTGACCGTAACGTGTTTTACTTTTCATTCTTTCTTTTTGTTTAAATAGGACTGTATTATCAGTCCACAATTCCACTTTGGGAAAGGCTTTTTTATGAGTGATATGCCTAATATCACAGGAGCATAGAGAATAGAATGCTATTACAGGAGCATAGAGAATATTTTGAGCATAGGGAATCTTTTGTGTTTTATAATTGCTCTTGTTAATGTTTATGAAGGTATTAGTAATTATATCATCGTTGATAGTTGCGAATGTGTTGTCACTGTCAGAATACCTGCAATTACCACCGAGGACGGGAATACTGATGGGAATGCTGTTGGTTTTGTTTGTGGTAGTAAATCTAATCAGAATATAGCGGCATTATAAATCTGTTGCTTTTGCGTTTGTAATGATTTCATTCATTACCACAGAAATCTATTTCGCGAAATCTCTTTCCAATTGTCCAATGAAGATTTTGATTGACAAGTCCCTTTTAATTATGCCTCTAATTACTCAAATCACCCTAAGCCTGTTGTTACCGAAGCCATTATTCTTGTAAAATTTAAAAGCAAAATTTTCGAAAACGGTTGAGCAAATTATTACAGTGTTTTCAATAGCAAGCCTAAATATTCATCTCTACTCATTTTCAGGTCCTATGCAAAATTTGGAACATTCGCAATAATGCCTAGCTGCGTAAATGCAATGGACATTTTGATGTGCCTTACCTTAAAACAAATGAATTAAATAAAACAACTTTTACCTTGGATCGCTACCTCCACAGATTATTGATTTATACTTCTTGCATAGCTTCTCAGTTTTATTATATATACCGTGTATCTGCCTAAATTTTCCTGATATTTATCTTAATTATGCTGACATTTGTTTAAATATGGTGATTTTGTTAACGTACAGTCCGAGTGTCACTTATCTCTCAAATTAATAATAGCGAAAAAGTAAATTAATGTAATTCTTCGACGCATTTCTCTATATTTTTGAATAGAAAAGTCGGCCACCTCACATTGTGGAAATATGGTTTCATTTCCAATTACTTTGCAGGAGATCATGCCAATGGTTTCTTATTCCCCATCAGCAAACACGTTACTGGGAAGGTTTAATATTTTCCCTAGATATTTAAATAATCTGAGATTTGGCATACATCTAATTTTCTCTTTTTTGTATTCTTTCCAATGATAGCTCATTATATATTTAATGCGTTTTATACAATATGAGGTCCTTTTAGTTTATATTCGTAACGGTGAAGTCCCATCAATCAACATACAAATAAGATAATGTAATTGAGGACACTATCAAACGATTTTCAGTTTTTCATTAAGGACTACTGAAGTGTAATTATAAAAAAAAAAAATTAAAAGTGACTTGCAACATGAAGTAAATAAGTTTATGTCTAAGCTAATTTATAGCTTCGTTTTAAAGACAAAAGCTTTGTTTTGTAAATCCCTTTAGCGTAAGATGCAAGGGACAAAACAAGATTTGTCAGTAAACACATTATATGTAAATGAAAAAAATGAATGTTTGGAAAGTTGGTATAGTGAAACGTTTCAAATATATATCATAAAGTATTGTATTGAAATGCATACACCTCTACTATATGAAAAGTAAAAAAAAATATTTGTCGTATTTATTACATTATGCACAATGGCGCATTTTAATTTTCCTTTAAGTTGCATAAAACTTTAAAATGATTACGTAGGTAAAATGAGCATGCATGGAAAAGAATCATTACAATGTACAGTCACTCAAAATAAAGAAATTGTATTTAATTGTGTAAAATATGAAGTTTTGTTGAGAGCATTTTCTAATATAGAATTGCGTAGTTATATTAAATTATAGTATATTTTGAGAATATGAATATTGAAGAATCACTCAGAGAAAATACGGGTGAAGTAATTTACAGAAAACACACAAGTGGGCAAAATTGGAATAAAGTAATTTTTGCGCAGTTCGAAGAATGAAAATTACAGGTCTCTCTCTCTCTCTCTCTCTCTCTCTCTCTCTCTCTCTCTCTCTCTCTCTCTCTCTCCCTCCCTCTCTCTATCTCTCCCTCTCCCTCCCTCTCTCTCTCTCTCTCTCTCTCTCTCTCTCTCTCTATATATATATATATATATATATATATATATATATATATACTAGTAGTAGTAGTAGTAGCAGCAGCAGAAAAGAAGGAATTTCGATTATCTGCACGTGGTGAGTTGTAATATATATATAAGAAATTAAAAAAAGGAAAATACACACACGTTACATAGTTTTGATATAATTTTTAATATATCGACCGGTTTCGCTTTCGCTATTCATGATATTATGGTTTACTTATTTGAATATGTATTTTCTTAAGAAGAAATTTTTGTCCATGTTGTGTGTGATGATATTTACTAGTGAATGACTTCACAAGTCGACAGATAAGGGGAGGTAATTGGTTATCGTTATGATTGTTGTTATTGTGGGCAAGGGAGATAAATATTCAGCCTTCGGTAAGGGGAGGGGAATATATATGTACACACAACAAAAAAGATTTCGAAAAATTTGTTTAGTGAGGGGATTTATGTACAGTGATGTAATCTTGAATTGAAATATGTAAAAAGAGAAAAGTTGGTTATGCGTGCATATTAAGACGTGTTCTGTATTTTTCAATGAAAAAAGTTTCTTTATTTAAACGTTCTTGTGGAGAGATTGTGTCTTTTCACTGTTAGAAGGGGAAGACTGTGGAATTTGGTTTGATGTTATCTGCACATTTTTCTATATGTTGACTGGGAGGAATTTGCCTGTATTGTGAGAAACGGATTTGGTTCTCCTTCTCAAGGTCACACTCGTCTGTCCAGTATAGTTGTGTCCGCCACCCGAGCAGGTTATTACATAAATTAGGTTCTCAGAAGTGAAACTAGTTTTAATTGTGAAGCTCTGTCCTTGTTTGAAAAGGAAATCCGAGTCTTCAAGTAAGTTGGGGCAGGTTCCATAGTTTGGGTGTTCACAGTTTTTAACCTGCTATATATATATGTAGCAGGATGCAAATATATAATTTAGACTCAGTGCCGGAGTGCAGTCAAAACTGTATTTTCGCGTGTAAAAGTATGGATTAAGACGAAGGGAAATTCAGTAAGGAAGATAAATAGTTTCATTACACAAGTGCCTAGTTATGGAAAGAAAATGGTCGAACGCTGAGTGTAAACAGATATATGCATATACAGCATGGTTGAAGATTAGTATCAATATTAAGGTTTCGGTATGTGTTTGTGTTTATATATGGCTGAGCGCTGGTATACGTGCATACAGATGTAAGGTGTGTTTCTGTAAGCGAATGCATGTCGGTGAAAAAATTATGCTCGCTCTAGGAAAATTTGTGTAAGTGTGAGATATGTGTAAGATCCAGTATGTATGTCTGGGTGTGTACTTGATTTGCATTGCGGACAATATTTCATGATAGCATATTTGTGGATTAAAATGTATTTCTTATATATGTTGGCTTGCATTAATATTTGTATGGTAGTTTTATTTGTCGTGTATATACTTTCTGTAATTGTATGTGCATATGTGTGTGTGCATGTGTGCGATTGCAAGTGTATATAATTGCGCCTGATGCCTTTGCGTTTAATAAGTATGGAGTTGATTGATTTTTATCTTTTTTCACAAGATCTGAAGTTTCATCGGATGCTTCTGTGATATGTGGAGCATATCTCTGCGTAAGAATGTTTACGTAGTATGTGTGAGTGTAAGACAGATATATGTATTAATTTGACGTTTGAGAATGCAACGTTAACTGTTGTGTTGTTGGGCAGAGGAGGTGGTAAGTTTAATTGGCGTAACTGGTATAAATGGGACTTAATTTCTGACGCGTATGTTTAAATCGTCTTGTGCGAGTGTGTTTATTTGAAAGTATGTGTGTTTTTATGTAAATAATGTGTGTGTGTACTTGAGAAGAAATTGCGTTTGATTTGTTCTACTTTTGCATGACAGAAACAATAGAGAGCATGAGTTAGCTAGGTTAAATTCATGAAACATTGAAGAACGAAAACAAATCTTAGCCTTCTCTTATTACAAAATGGTGGAAATACAATTGATAACAAGCAGAAAACAGAAAAGAAAAGGTGAGAAAATATGAAATATCTCTAAGCTACTCCGCAAATCAGTCATGTATTCATAGCTTCATACACAGATACATACGTACGTACAAACATACATATATGCATATATGTGAACATACATACATACATTCATTCATAGATACATACATAGATAATACATATATCCATAAAATCCCAAGCGTCAACCTCAAATG
>NC_142929.1:24702856-24722856 GCF_046866305.1 Octopus bimaculoides | reverse complement strand
GTGGCCACATAGACTCTTGCGCCAGAAACAAAAACCCTAAATTCATTATATTCCCTTTCTATCAATGTAAAGACAGAATCTCCACACAAGAAAGAATCAACAAGGAGAATCTTTTCATAGAGAAATTCCAACCATTTCTTAACACACACACCCCTCAGTGACCTTATTTCTCTATGAACAGACACACACTTCCTGTTTTGAAAAAAAGAGTTCATAACTCTAACTAAAAACACTTGTCTCCCCTTACACACACTTCCTGTTTTGACACCACATTTCCTGCTTAACACAAACTTTTAACCCTTTTTTTAAACCTAACAAAACTCTCAACTCTCATGCATCCTTATTTTTCCTACCAATTTATACATGAACTACTATTGAACTACAAAAGCTCAAAAACAATATAATGTATGGGTATATTTATTTATTTTTTTTATATATTATTGTTTTATATATTATTTTCTTCATTTTGTACTTTTTTGTACTTCTTTGTAAAAAAACATTTTCATTCTCCTTCTTCTTGATAATTTGCTTCATCGCAATGAAAACCGGTTAGAAAAAATCTTCATTAAATTATGCTCCCAGTTCAGCATTCTGGCTTTTTTACATTTTCCTATATATATATATATATATATATATATATATATATATATATATATATATATATATATATATAAATACATATATGAATGTATACATGTATATATACATATATGGAATTGCACCTACAAAAGTCTCCTTCCGAGGCACAACTGAGGGCAAAATTGTTTATGGAAGACCAGCAGTCGCACATGTATACCAGCCGACCTTCTCTGCGCCACCTATGTTATCCAAAGGAAGAGGGGAAGTCCGATAAAAAATTGGAACCAGTGATGTGGCAGCATCATTCGAGGAGAAATGAACATTATTTAATGTACACATTTTATTGCTATGAGCTATTGATTGTTTTATCCATTGAGATGTTTTCTGCAATGTAGGAAACCTCGAAAAATATCAAACATACGTGATATGATCTCGGTGTTAAGGTAGCGGGCATTTATCGTCTCGCTACTGATATAAACAAGAATGTATTTTACACCAAAAAGCCAATGCAAGTGATTCCCACATGGTACCTACTGTAGTAAAGTTTGTTGAAATTTAACATTCACGTCGTAGTTGGGATAAATATTACCTATCTAATATTTGGTTATGTATCGTGCATACTGGCGTTCATGTGTGCGTGCGTACGTGTGAGTGAATGTGTGTGAGTGTGTGTGTGTGCGTGTTGAGTGGTTATGTGTGTGTATATGTGTATACGTTTAACAAAATCGGAATTTTATAAAAATATCATTTATACACACCTTAGAACACATTTTTGTATTAAAAACTACAACAATATCATTGGTAGCAGTAATAATAAAGCGAGATTGTTTCCCTACCAATGTATATTGTGGCACGAGTTTAGAGAATACATTGGTTTTCATGGTTGCATAGTTAAGGCATGGTTGCATAGTTTAGGACCAACATATCCTTGGTCATAAATTCTCCAAAATAAAACGGGGCAGGCAAGTGGTATTTGCTGTGTAGATACCATCTTGAAACCATTGGCTGAATCCTGTCGCTTACTTTGTGATGCTGTATCCTCTCAACTCAGTGATATTTTAGGACGTGTAGACTGGGTTGCCTGGTGACTGAATAGTTGTGTTTTTTGTTCCTGTTGTGTGTTACGTTGGAAGCAATGTTACCTAGACACGTTAGCAAAACTTGATTTATGTGAATCGAGGAATGTATATGATATCCCTTTATTGAGAAATATTTAATTAGCATCCGAAATATCCTAGCAAATGCATCCTTGATTTGATAAATCCTCTAAAGCTTATTTACAAAAGGGTACTTGGGTCATGCCACCTAGTCAGCATGTCAATGTCTCTTTTCTCTTTCCAATCAGTTCTTTCCCTGATGTTCGCCATAATGGACTCTGTTGACTTTGGTTTCTCTGCCTTTCCTTCTCGCATATTACAAATGGAACCCCCGACAGCTCAAATAGTTTGTGTGGAGTTTCATTTTTCATTTGCTATATAATATTATATACATTATAGAATGTATATATGTATAATACCATGAGCACTTATCATTCTCAACATTAGAACGTATAAAGGAATGGCGGTTAATCTTTCGTGCCAGCATTATATTATAAACTATATGGTGTTTCCTTATGAGGTATACTTTTATATCACATTTGAAATGTATAAATGATTAATGATTGGAATGATACTAAAATAGTTAGAATACTTCATCTAATAAATCATTTTAACTACTCGTAATGTTAATACCTCCAGTTATAATATTTAAAAAATCGCTAGCATGTTGTGTATCATGACTATAAATAATATTTATACACTCTGAAATCAAAATATATTTTTACCGAGGAAGTTTATTGTTTTGTATCGATACACCGATCACCTCGGTACTTGTTGAACATACTTTCGAAGAATTCTTAGTAATAACTTAAGAAATTATATTCGAGTGACCATGTCTTCAAAATTTCAAGAATTTGATGCTTCTCATAATTCACTCTTGTAATGCATTTACTGAGTTAAATGAATATTAACGAGAAATAAATATTGATGTTTCAGTGTTGATAATGGATATTAATAGTTTGCTTTCCCGGTAGAATTTTATTTTCCTTTGATCATTCTGTAGAATATTGATATATTATATTGATACAAGGATAATATTTGATAGACTTGACCTTTGAACATGCTTGGTGATTATTTACGCTTTCTGGGCGGAAGGAAAGACAAAGTCAGTGTTGTCCAAATATTGATTCCTTGTTTGTGGAAATCAGTTATTGTTGATAACTCATTTTATTTTTAGGAACTATAGAAAGGTGAAAGACGAAGTTTATCGGGTCATGATTTTAACTCAGATCATAAAGGTGTACCAGTAAATATCGCAAAATATTGTGTGTAATTGCACTTCCCTAATGCTCACAATTTTTCTCTACATTTTCAATAAGGATTTCAAAATGTTTCCAGTTCTTACACAAGAGTAGATCTATTCGACCCTTCCTACTTTATGGATTTCATATTGCCGATAGTGAAATTCTACTGAAGTTTGATATAAACGTATAATTTAGTTGATTTAAGGGAATGTATCAAAACAGGGATGGATCCAATTCCTGCAGAAAATATTGGCATATCTTGACAAAATACATTTCTTACAGTTTTATTAAATACATTTCTTACAAAATACATTTCTTACAAAATACATTTGTCACTGATTTATTAAATACATTCTGTATATATCCAATCATATTTCATAGAGTGTTTTGGAAACCAAACGTCTAGCACAATAAATTTGAATTAATATTGTATTTCAAGTCTTTGTTTCCTTTATTTGTTTCTTATACGTTTTATTGTTTGGAAGATGGTACATGTTTTTCTTGAAGAACAGCTAAGGTATGGTACTTGACAGAACAAGACACACCCAGAGTTTTCTTTAAACCTATACACATATATGCACTAACACGTATAAATGTGAAAATACCCACTTATATTCCTATATATATTACTGTATCTATGACTTGATAACTTGATAACAGGGATGGATCCAATTCCTGCAGAAAATATTGGCATATCTTGACAAAATACATTTCTTACAGTTTTATTAAATACATTTCTTACAAAATACATTTCTTACAAAATACATTTGTCACTGATTTATTAAATACATTCTGTATATATCCAATCATATTTCAAAGAGTGTTTTGGAATCCAAATATTAGGCTCAAGAAAATAATATTGCATTGGAGTGTACAGAAAGCCTATGGCTCAATAGAAAAGGGGAAGGATGTAGACACATGAGTGCAGTGAAAGGGGTCTTCATAGACCGTCACACACCCAAAGCAGATCTATATGATATGTAGATTTGGGGAACTCAGATGGGTAAAGTTTCGGTTATTAAACTAAATTCAATTTATAATTTAGATTTCAAAATAGATGTATATATTTCTATTCAGATTATGAAGTGCATAAATAGTTTTGGAGTATTTGAAAATATATAAATTATAAACATGTATGTATTGAAATACTTAGCAAGTATTGATGCTGTGGCCATTTTTAAAACAAGTCAATAAGCACAAAGCTATTTGCATCGCCATACCTGATGCTATCACCTTCCCGGCAAATGAACAGAGCCTATCTTTGGAGCTGATATGGAGGAGTGATTTCAGTGCATGGACTGTTTCTTTGTCTTGGGCTCAAAGTGATCCACTCAGCACAGATCTCGTGTTAGGAAACGTGCAAGGAATCCAGCGGGATCTGCCTTTAAAAATGTCAAAGTTTCCTGTCACGTGATCAGTTTGATGCGCTTTTGAAAAAGTGCCTGAAAACGTGGCAGCCACCGACCAGAAATTTTCGTTCGTGCAGAATATCCGCAACTCTCTCACGTTACATTCCAAAAGCATTTGGCTATTTGATTTATAATCAAACATTTGTCCATCCATCACAATATGGTATAAGCGATCACTGTTTTCCTCGTTAGTGGCAATTTCAGGACGTCCTCAAGACTTTCCCTTCCCCTTCTAATTCCAACTGCCCCTTTTGCACTGTTAGTAAATCTAGAGCGTCATCCCATAAACTGGCATTTATGTCAGTATGAAAGTAATTTCTTCAGGTACCTGATAACATCACGATGCCAGATTCTGTCCATTTCAAGAAAAATCGCTATTAGTTATTTTTGAAGTCCTATTTGACCAATTAGATGCCAATTTACAGGGAAGAAGGAATGCAATTAATAAGAAGGCGCGAAAATAATTCATAAAATATTCAGTGTTCTTCATAGACAGGCTATGCACTTGTAATATACATATATATATATGTGTGAGTATATGTGTGTGCGTGTGTGTGTATGTTTGTGTGTGTGTGTTTACGACGGTGGGCTGAAAAGACTGAAGGAAATAAGCAGAAGAAGAGGAGATGTGTGAGACAGAGAATCGCTGAAGATTCACAGATAGTGTGACGAAAGAGCTTTCACAAAGAAACTTCAAAAATAATAAAAAAGCTGATGATTAAATGTATGGTGTGTGTTTGAATGGCAACATATAACGATTCCTAAGGTATGACAATATTTTTCAGCTCACGATGTCATATCAAGAGTTTTGCAAAACAAATTCATAAAAATATATATACTGAAATTTGGCCAGCATATACTCACTTCACAGAGATGACAGGTTAAGTGGAACAGGCATAGAACATTGAACCAGACTGTCAAATATATCAAGTCTGAGCAGAGACACAGCTCATTAACACCGTTGGTAGCACAAGAAACAAACTTTAAAGAATCAATAAATGGCACCCTGTAACTAATCAGTATGATGGATATAAACCTATATAAGATCTATTGGAAGAGAAATGAACTCTACGCCCTCTTTCAAGTGTTCTCATGCAACGCCAGATTTAGGTCGTTGTGATATCATTTGGTGTTTCTTCCATTAAAAAAATATTTCACTTTTAAAGTTCTTTAAAAAATTTTTAATCTCTGTAACGATATTATTAGAAATAACCGATCAAATATTGAAAAATTAAAGCTGAAAAAGAAAAAAAAAGAGACTGTTTCATGGAATATATTTCATATTTAAATGCTGTGAAACGCATTTATTATTAGTTTTTCACAAAATCAGTAGTAATCACAAGAATGTTGGAGAAAAATTACCTCCAAAATCAAAGACATATGTTGTATGAACAGAACAATTTCGAATTCAGGGGATTCGAAAGTCGACGAACCTCATTGGCTGGAATTCCAAAATATTATAATTGCATTTTGAAGAGTTTTTTTAAATTTTTGACTTCCTAAATTGTGTGATTTTCTAATTAATCGTTCAAATTAGTTCCCAAAAGTACATTTTCGAAGAAATTTTAAGAGAAATCGATTCTTGCTGCAAAAAGAAGGCTAAAAACACGAAGTTGGTGCCTAACATATTTAACCCTAGATTTTTAAATGATAATATTACCCTAATACAAATTATATGACATCAGGAACATGTATCAAAAGTTTGAAGATATTTAAAAAAAATTACCACATTCGTTGAAGTTCTTCATTCTATAGTAAACATGTTGATTGTTTATCTTTCCCATATTATCTTTTATCTTTTACGCGTTTCAGTCAGTACACTGCAGCCATGCAGGAGCACAGCCTTGAAGAATGTTTAATCGAATTTATCGACTCAAGAACTTAAGTTTTAAAAGCATATATATGTATATATCTATGTATGAATGTGTGTGAGCTTTCACTAATACGTGTGTAACCACACACATGCGCGCCTGTGCACACATACAATTTATATGACGTGCCCTTTTCAGTTTCTGTCTACGAGATTATAATCGAATACATTTGCTCATGATGCCAGGGAGTGGGGCTGAATTTATTGGGACCATGTGTTCAGGAAGCAAGCTTCTTAACACGCAACATATTATTATTATTAATTATTATTATTATTATTATTATTATTATTATTATTATTATTATTATTATTATTATTATTGTTATTATTATTATTATTATTATTATTATTGTTCAGTAGTTTTATTTTTATAACGTGCTTTCACTTCACTACCGAGCGCAGCTCTGTGTGCCTTGGGTATGTGCTGTGGTTTGCTGCGATGCTCTTATGGTTACTGTATTGAAAGTGGTTTGCGTAGGATGTGTGCAGTGCCCAGTAGTGCAATTTTCTGTATGTTATACATATTTGTAAGACCTGGTGTTTTTGTTATGTATTTGTCAGAATATTTTTTTATTATACCTAAGGCACCTACTATAATAGGAATTGTTTCTGTTTTTAGATTCCACATTCGAGTTACCTCTATTTCCAGGTCTTTGTATTTTGAAAGTTTTTCCATTTCTTTTAGGGAAACGTTGTCATCTGCTGGTATTGATACATCAATCAGAAATCATTTTTTTTCTTCATGATCTTTGACAACTATATCTGGTCTATTTGCCTTAATTTCTCTATCTGTGTGTATTGGCATATCCCAGAGTATGGTTGCTTTCTCGTTTTCTGTGACCTTTTCTGGCGTGTGTTTATACCATCTTTTTTCTTTTGTTATTCCATAGTGTTGGCATAGCTTCCAGTGTATATAGGTCCCATCTCTGTCGTGTCTGTGAATATATTCCTTCTTAGTCAGGACTGGGCAGCCAGAGATAATATGATTTATTGTTTCTTGCCCAACTCCACATATTCTACAGTTACTTGTTATATTTCTTTTCATTATGTGTTTTTGGTAATTTCTGGTGGGGAGGCTTTGGTCTTGTGCAGCAATTAAAAATCCTTCAGTCTCTGCTTTGAATCCTGAGCTTCTCAGCCATTGCTGGGATTTTTCTCTGTCTATTTTGCATTTAGTTTAGCCCAGTATTTACCATGTAGGGGCTTAACGCTCTCATTGTTTGCACATTTGTCATTTCAATTCCCTAATTTCTTTCAAATCCTCCTCCTTTCATTATCAATATAGGGCAGGTTTCCATCCCAAATTCTATACCTACGTCATTTGAAAAAAATGCGGATAGTAAATACAAGACATTCGATACAAGACATTCCATTTTTGGCATAAACCTCATTATCATCCATGAAAAGGAGATGATCTATCTGACTATTTCCTTTTCCCAAATGGTAAGCAATTTCAAATTTTTGTAGTATAATATGAGTAGTGAAATGGTCAGTACGCATATTAATGGAGATAGGCTGACATCTTGGAATATTCCACATCTCGTGTTCACTTTTCCGAGTTTTTATTTTCCGCCAACCAATTCAGTATTCCAATATTTCATACTTTCATTATTAAGTATTTTCTCCATGTTTTTTTTTTTGCTATTCCTAATATGCTCATTGTTTTTGCTTATCCAAATGTCTGGTACCATCTCATATGCTTTTATGTAAACTAGCCATGCTACATTCGGTCTCGTCAATATGTTTCTACAATTTCTTATTTCTTTATTGCCCACAAGGGGCTAAGCATAGAGGGGACAAACAAAGACAGACAAAGGGATTAAGCCGATTACATCGACCCCAGTGCGTAACTGGTACTTATTTAATCGACCCTAAAAGGATGAAAGGCTAAGTCGACCTCGGCGGAATTTGAACTCAGAACGTAGCGGCAGACGAAATAGCGCTAAGCATTTCGTCTGGCGTGCTAACGTTTCTGCCCGCTCGCCGCCTTTACAATTTCTAATTATCACTTTATCAACTAATAAGTGATCTTATAAGTTATCTAGTAAGTGATTATTATTATTGTTGTTGTTGTTGTTGTTGTTATCACTGCTACTTTTATTGTTGCTGCTGTTGTTAGAATTTAACAGAATCCGGGCTTATTGCAGAATGTGCTCCAATTTTTCAAGTAGGGTCACATGATGTTGTTAGAAGGGAAGTCAGAAATTCGATAACACCAGATGCATTACAAAGGAGCACTTTCTTGGATCGCGTAGCTTCACAGGGAGCTGGTACCATGTTGGTGTCTAGTGTGCATTCGTGGCGTCTTCGAAACTCACAGAAGCAAGGAATGCAAGAGTGCGTGTGCGCATATGTGTGCCTACGCGCGTGAGAATGAGTGTACTTTTGTGCCTGCTATATGCACGTGGGTGTTTCTGATTAAGAGGGGGCAGGCGATACTTTATGTCAATAATTATTTGATCTCTTAGCTCAAGCAAGTTCCAGTAATATAGAATTTGAATAATGTTTGTACCCTAATGGAGAGTGTAGGAATAATTTCCATGTGTATGTCTTTATTTTTATGGACTTCCACTTCCTATGAGTCTGCAATGTCGTATTTATCTCTTGCATATAAAGCTAATATCAAATTTTGACAGAGAATAGTTTGGTAAAAAGGACCAAAAATATTCTGAGGAAATACAAATTGTAGGGAAATACAAATACAAGTTCCAGGCATAAGAAGAAAATGTTGTAACATAATATTTGCCACAGAGCCTAAACAATAGTAAAATAGACTGCTGTTTCCGTATTAGACTTATGTAGTGTTGTGTAATAAATATTATTAACTTAAAACTTTATTTCTATTGTGATTATTCGATGCAAGCACATATGGTATATGATGCTACGACTAATGTGATAGAATTAAATAGTTCTATTATTTTAAAATACACATATATCACTTACCATTATATTTATACATAACAAGGTTTGACAAATATCACGATTATCGTGACCTGTACTTAATCACTATTATATAACATGTTAGAAAACCATCATTAACGCAACGGTTACGAATTTCTATATGCACGTACGACAGCAAGCCTCCATTAATGTCACACAGAAAATAGTACAATGTCAGACAGAATTGTAGATATCATTTACGTTACTGTGATTAATAATATTATTTACTACTGGTCTACATTACGTTCTCTTGCTCTCGTTTTGTTCTCCTCTGTGTACACAAATACATACGCGCATTTATGCGCGTAGATGTGCGTGTCGGAGGTATTTTCTATATATATATCAACATATATATATGTGTGTGTGTGTGTGTGTGTGTGTGTGTTTGTGTGTGTGTGTGTGTGTGTGTGTGTGTGTGTGTGTGCGTATGCACATATATGCACATATAGTCATATATGTGTGTGTGTGTGTGTTTGTGCGTGTGTAGATGTGCATACATCTATAGACGTCTGTGAATATATTTATACACGCACACAGCACCACCGCCAGAACCAACCACCTTATCTAATGTTTTACCATCTTCAAAAATTAAGTCGAAATCGACCCCTGTAATTATAAGTTTGATACTTATAATAATTAAGTACCAAACGTAATTGTTCGGTACTTAATTATTATAAGTATTAATTAAGTATTACTGTTATTAGCCAAACCGCCTTGTTGTGCGAGGTAAACAAACCAACATTGATACAACAAATTATGACAATGATTTTGATTTTCTGTTCGTATAATCAATTGTAGTTTTGGTTGTCCTTTTAACCTCGATTGCAAATGTATATTAATCACTTTATTCATGGCAATTATGACCTAACAATAGTCTATGTAAGTGATAGCCGACTTTAATCTCCACCATCTTCAATGAAGTGAAACCTTAATGTAGGAAATGATGAGATATTCATATTCAATACACTAATATATAATAAAACTACGCATCTAGTAGCACACAATAAGAACACAATATAAACGTCAAAATCATATCTATAAGCTTAACACATGTATTGAATACTTTTCGTAAAAGTTTATGGTAAAGAGGCATATATAACTTTTTTCTTAATTCTTGTCTCGTAGCATTATTGGGCTCCTGTATATACTTGTATTCAGCATTTAATAATCTTTTCCCAACTCACTTAAAATGTGAGTCTCGTAAGAAATGATTTTACAGCTATACAAAATTGAATCTTCATAAAAAAAGATTTTTCAGAGGAATGGCAAATATTCATTAAAGAAGAAACAGACTGTTAACTTTTTTCTGCTTCTAGTATTATGACTACAAATTCTAGGGAGATTAATTATCATGTCAGATAGAGCAACGTACTCTTCTAGTTTATGTCTTTAAGGTATTGTTCTGACTACATCAACAGTAATATGATATGTTATTATATGTTAGACAAATTCAGAATATACATGTATAAGTTGTTATAAGAGATTCAGGAAACGGAAAATATATAGATAGAGGAATGATAACAGGTAAACGTAAATTCAATAACCCTGAGAGCGATGTCCTCGTATACGCATACAAGAACTTGGAATATCCTGTTTTATGGCTTCTTTACGCAGTCTATTTATTTCACCAGTCTGATAACGTAAAGAATGATTCTTGCCGAATTTTGAAGGAATTAAATATATGAATATGTTATTACCGGTGAAGCAATATGATTTGGGCAATAAATTGCAATGGATATTTCAAGATCTGAAATCCAATTTATTCAAGTTAAACATGAATTTTGCTGCAAAGCATTTCATATTTAAATTAAATTACCATCAAAATATTGGCAAGACTTAGATAAACGAGAAAGCAAAAGTGGAAAATCGAAATATGAAAGCATGCACTTAGCTGCACATAATCGTAAATAAACACACATAAACGCACACTATTCACATGGATAAAAGAATATATTTTACACCAAATGAATTATGTTTTCGATGTTGTAAAAATTTGTTTATATAATCACGTTACAATTCTTTTATTGTTCAGGAGGCGATTTGCTGAAAACTATGTTATACAACTTAATATGCCTGGAATGTTACAAGAAATTAAGAAATATAAATGATATAATACAATGAATGTTAAGTATATTCATTAAGGAAATAATTGCATTTCTCAATCTAATTCACACTTCAAATGCCCATAGTTGAACAACATACAAATATCATGATACATAGTAAACAAAGTATATTTCAAATAAATATTTTCATCTATAAGAAAGCATCGTAAATGGCATATCTTTACATGTGTGTGTGTGTGCCCGCATGTGTATGTATGTATATACATATATGACTCTGTGTGTGTGTGTGTGTGTGTGTGTGTGTGTGTAGGCTATTATGCCGATAAACAAATTAGACACATCAAATATATTAGATATATTAACTCATCAGATGCAAAATATGTATATACGTACACATGCAATGCAAGAGAAAGCAAATGGTAGAAGCGTTCACGTGATCAATTTTTATGTATAAATATATCGATATTATAATAATAGGTCCAACTTACGCAGAGTACAACAAGTAGAGAAAACTAGAGTGGTGAAATAAAAGTGTTATATATCCAACAGCTGTTGTAGGGGTGGGGGGCTCGGTGATTTAGTTTCCCACAATATACGGCCGGTTGGATTCAGTTAACATTGGAATAGACAAACATCCGTCATCAGGGTAGAAAAAACCTTACATTTCAGATCTTAAATTGATGCAGAGAAGTTCAAAGATGGAATTATTAAATGTGAAGAGAAGGCTGTATTGGTGGGAAACTGGCGGGGAGGGGGGGTTAAGTCAAATAATGGTGAGAGGAAAAACATTGTTCAAGAAGAGTGATAGGTTAATAATGAGAGTACTAAGGAAGGTATTAGCAGAGATGGAGAGAAGGAAGATGAATAGGTGGATAGTGTAGATAGTATTTGAATGGCAATCAGTTGTGTTGGATTTGTTTAAATTTAGGGATAACAACTATAGAAATATTGGAAGTTGAGATAGTAAGAAAAGGAATGACAGTTATCTGAGGGAAGTAAACTGTCTAGTTCAGTGGCAGAGGGAAATTACTAAGGTATATAGAATGGGATGGGAGACAATAGAGGTTGGTGGACAGAGGTGAGGGCGAGTTGGTGGTTAACATATCAGTGGTTAGTGGAATAATGAATTAAGTTGATAGTAGAAGGGAAGTGCTGATTGAATAGACGGAAGTGAATAGAGAGGGAGGAATAAAGAGGGATTGAATAGAGAGGAAATGAATAGAGAGGGTTGACAGGTTAGTATCCAAACGAGAGAGGTAATATTTAGTGATTTTGGTTGATAGAGGAGAAATGATATGAGGGAAAAATACCAATTGTGAGGGTGGGGATGTTATGAGTAAGGTGGGATGTAGTAGGTTACAGGAATTTGAAAATGTAACAATGAGAAACAACAGTATAATAAGAGTGGTATTAAATGACGTAAAAATTGCTAGGCTGACCTCGTCGTACCTCAAGAGGAATTAAAAATAGGAATACATAAAGTTATGGGATTACATGGATTTAGTAAAATGGGTAAATCATGAGTAGAACCTGTGTTAACAAGAGAGTATGTCGTCTGACAATCTATTACGTAATGAGGGGTTACAGTGGCTAAGGACGGTTAGCGATTCTCTTAAACATACCGATCTTCGCATTGTATGTGGGAGCCTCATTTACGGTGGATCAGCATGGGGTATAGAGAACATCATGAAATTTGAATGTATGTACATACGTTGCTAAGGATATTGACAATTTAGAATTTAGATTGGAGAAAATTTCCCTGAGTACACGATAGCGGCGCTTGAAATAAACATTGCCGCCAATATAGTCCCTTGCTTGGAGGGAGCGTGGTATTATAACACGGCACTTGTAGACTCCGTTTTTACGCAGACAGAGACCTCCAAGAGGGCAGAGTTGAGAAACCTAACTCTGTGGCTAGTTTACCGCTGGGGAAGTAAATTTCCAGGGGTCATTTTTCCGTGAAGAAGAATTGGAAATACAATCAGTATCAGTATTGGTTTGAGAGGGGGTATAACTGCTAGTATATGTGGTCACATGAGTATTATGTTGGGACGATTCCTTAAGTTTGTTATTATTTAATCGATGAGAATAACAAGGTAGTTTAATTTGAGGTGCAGTGTGACAAATTGCAGGTTCCAAGGACTGGCGTTGTAGCTTGTGTCTCTTAGAGGAGGTGACTATGGATCCAAAATTAGGTGTAGTATTGTAGGAGATTTTAAGTGGTGATGTTTTAAAGACTGGGTTGTATTTATGTTGTGGTGGAAAGATAGAGTTTAGGATTTTAAAGTGTAGTAAAGGCAGAGATTTAACTTGGAGGGATGATGGTGGTGCAAACGATAGGATCTTTCTCTTCCAGCTCTTAGAAAGGTCAGAGTGTGTGGTTATATTGGGTGGATCTAGATAGGGAGGCTTATAGGTTCGAGGTAGATAGAGGTGCGATCGAGAGCGAAGGCGTAGGAGGTATACATGTGTATATATAAATAAGGACTCTCCCGTCGTTAGATGACGTACGAAGGTTCGTCAAATTGTTGACGAACAACCACACAGAAGATTTGTTTATAGTGAGGAAATGTTTGTGTTAACATAAGCTCACTCCCTCGATCAAATCCACATTACCTCTACAGGTGAACTATGTACCGCATGTCAGATGACAAAATGATCACAAAGCAACCTGAAATGAAGTGGTTTACTCAAAAACACAATGCAACACGCAGTCTTGGAGTCGAACCCAAGATCTCGTAACACGCTAACCACTAATCCATGTGTCTTCACACACACACATGCACACACATATTTTTATGAATGACACACACACATAAATATATGTATATATATATATATATATATATATATATATATATATATATATATATATATATATATATATATATATATATATATATATATATATATAATTTAATTAGAGATTAAAATAGCCTAATTAAGGGATAATAATAATAATAATAGTAATAATAATAATAATGATAATAATAATAATAATAATAATAATAATAATAATAATAATAATAATAATAATAATAATAATAATAATAATAATAATAATAATAATAATAATAATAATAATAAAGAAACAACAAAAGCCAAAAAACAAATGAAATCCAAACTAAAACTAGAACATCAACGGACCATGATAAAACGATGGCAAGAAAAGCCCCTACATGGTAAATACTGGGCTAAACTAAATGCGAAAGAAATAGACAGAGAAAAATCCCAGCAATGGCTGAGAAGCTCAGGACTCAAAGCAGAGACTGAAGGATTTTTAATTGCTGCACAAGACCAGAGCCTCCCCACCAGAAATTACCAAAAACACATAATGAAAAGAAATATAACAAGTAACTGTAGAATATATGGCGATGGACAAGAAACAATAAATCATATTATCTCTGGCTACCTAGTCCTGGCTGAGAAGGAATATATTTACAGACACGACAGAGATGGGACCTATATGCACTGGAAGCTATGCCAACACTATGGAATAACAACGGAAAAAAGATGGTATAAACACACGCCAGAAAAGGTCACAGAAAACAAGAAAGCAACCATACTCTGGGATATGCCAATACACACAAATAGAGAAATTAAGGGAAATAGACCAGATATAGTTGTCAAAGATCATGAAGAAAAAAAATGCTTTCTAATTGATGTATCAATACCAGCAGATGACAACGTTTCTCGAAAACAAATGGAAAAACTTTCAAAATACAAAGACCTGGAAATAGAGATAACTCGAATGTGGAGTCTAAAAACAGAAACAATTCCTATCATAGTAGGTGCCTTAGGTATGATAAAAAATATATTCCGACAAATACATAACAAAAACACCAGGACTTACAAATATATATAACATACAGAAAATTGCACTACTGGGTACTGCACACATTCTACGCAAAACACTTTCAATACAGTAAACATAAGAGCACCACAGCAAACCACAGCACATACCCACGGCGCACAGAGCTGCGCTCGGTAGTGAAGTGAAAGCACGTTATAAAAATAAAACTACTGAACAATAATAATGATAATAATAATAATAATAATAATAATAATAATAATAATAATCTTAAACATTCACTTGAACAAAACTGTACAAATCCAAATATATGGTACCCTAGGCATAACACCTACATGAACTTCTAACTTGTTGTCTCTTGAGGTCTCTGGGTGAGACCTGGATCCAACTTGTACAAATGCAAAACAAAAGTCAAACATAAAATAATAATAATAATAATAATAATAATAATGATAATAATAATAATAATAATAATAATCATAATAATAAAAGAATTGTTCATTGCCTGGTATTTTTTGTGAATAGTAATATGCATAAGATAACAGGTCTATATATAAATATTGGTTTATAAATATTCAAAAAAAAATTTAGAAAATTGTGTTTATTAACAGCAAAAATCCAACATATTCTCTTCCAGCTGTTAAGAGAATATGCTGGATTTTTGCAGATAATAAATTATATTATTGCTACATCTCCATTTTCCAAATTTTCTTTTATATATATATATGAAGATGAGTGTTCAATACCGCATTGGTTGATACAATTTCTTCATTTGTGATTTAAGGCTACCTTTGATTTTAAGTTAGGAAATGTAAGGATAGTATCTTAACAATATTTCTAGCCACCCACATGGAGAAAGGTGTTCGCCTCCATTTTGGAATACACAGCCTCGGTTAGTTTGCGGTGATTCTCGTGAATTCAGGTAAATAAAACAGTGAATCAATGACTCAATAGATCTTATTATTGGGTGGCATATTTTTGATGTCTGTCTCCCTCAGGATTTGTCTTTTCTGCAAATTGTTGTTTAGTCAATTTGTGGGCATTATTTTGTTTTTGTTTTAGATATGGTGTTCTTATACTTGTGAGCTGAGGTAGTTCGTCATTGGAGCATATTTCTTGTGTGTGGCGTTTATGAGCTATGTGTGTTCAGATTTCACGCTTTGTAAAGAGAATACTCTGGTGGGATTACCATCGAAGATAATGAATTTTCTTTGAACTATGATAGAGTAAGATATTACTTGTGTATTCAGGGAAATAAGGTGTCATCCCTAACGTTTAGGATGTTATCTGTTGATTGTATAATGATTGCCGTTCATCCTTTTGAAATCGATAACATATATACCAGCTAAATACTGGAGTAGACGTAATCGACTTACTCCCTCCCATAAAATTTATGGCTCTATGCTACAATTTCAAATTATAAATCATTCCACTACGAAATATGCCGAGCTCCATTTTCTTTCGTTTTGTCTCTCTCTCTCTCTCTCTCTCTCTCTATATATATATATATATATATATATATATATATATATATATATATATATATATATATATATATATATATATATAATACAAATAATATGTGAGTATATGCATATATACGTACATATATGTACATACCTACATCTACATGTATATATAGATCCATATCTGCGTACAGGTCGTCACAAAAAAACGTGGACAAAATGAAAAACAGAACATAAACAGAGCACAGAAAACAAACAGGCCACATAGAGAACATTTCCTTCATCAGCTGCCCCTATTCTAAACTAAGCGTTTCGAAGAGTTAATATATATATATATATATATATATATATATATATATATATATATATATATATATATATATATATATATATATATATATATACTGAGAGAGATAAGTATATACACACACACATATATATATATATATATATATACACATACACACCCACACGTGTACACACACACATATACATATATATAATTGTATCTATGTATGTATTTATATAAGAATATACAAGCAAAGGCAGAAATATAGAGTGTATTTATACATATATATGTAAAATTTCATATCAATGTGACAAAAATTAACTACTTGCATATTATTATATGTTTACAATCTATGTCATTAAACAAAAATATTTATAATAGCAACGTTTAATTCAATATGGGAAACAGATATTTACTAGGAGAAATGCAACTGAAAGTTTCTTTTTCAGAATCGCTATTTTCATTAATCCTTAATATTTAATATGCAATATCGAATTATTTGAAATAAATAAAAAAGAGGAACTCTAAGATATCCAAGAAAAAGCGACAAGTCAACAAAGTTTTCCATATGAATATCGATAATCTAACGGTTTTCCCACTTTTCTAGAATAGGAAAACTTAATTAGATAAAATTTTCGCAAGGCTAATCAAACAACTTTTAAAATGAAAGTGAATTTTCCTTTTATATTTGTTTTGACTCGCAATAATTTCATCAATATTTGACAAAATTCATTTTAATTCTAACGTTAAAAAAATATTTGCTTAAATGTTTATATCGTAAAAAAAAAAAAAAGGTAAACAGGAATATGTACCCGTTGATAAATATATGTGTATGTGTGAAACGTGTGCATATGCTTAACATATAGATACGTGCATGTGTGTTTATGTAGAAAGGCAGAAAGAAGATTTGAACGAGAAATTTTGAAACGAGAAAATTATGAGAAGCAGGAGTGGGAAATTTCATATAATTTATTTTCCCTCACCTTCTCCACACACACACACGGCATAGACACACACACACACTTACACATTTGCATTTATACACGCATACATGCACATGCATATATATATATATATATATATATATATATATATATATATATATATATATATATATATATATATATATATAGATAGATAGATAGATAGATAGATGTGTGTGTGTCTGTGTCTGTGCGTGCGTATGTGTGTGTGTGTGCGTGCGTATATGCGTGTGTATGTGTGTAATATATATATATATATATATATATATATATATATATATATATATATATATAAATCAATTACAATTTGTCGGCAATATCAAAGTGTTGTGAAGATAACTTTTCAATGAATGTTTCTAATCTGCAGGTGTTATTGGATGGGAGCAGAATTTCATGTTATTATGCATATTGCATTAACTGATGCCTGTGTCAGAGTTCATGAAATCTAGTCAATACTGAAATAATGACAGTAAGTAAATGAAACAATACAATATTTGTAAAATGAAAACCAAATGTAATGATAAGTCTATATGACCTTTAACGATAACAATTTGAATGCTTTGTGTTTTCCTTTTACATGCGTTGTTTTTGAAGAGTCTTTCTACGTATATTCATCGTTCTTCATAACCGACTTTGTATTATGTTAACATGATATCGGTATATGAAATAACGATTGTTTTCGTGTATTGTCTAAGATACATAACACGAAAGACAATATAATTTTCAGATTGGTTAGTAAGTCAAATGAAAGTCGAATAAATAAATGGTGTTGAAGTGCATGTAAAATGCATTGGCAAGAAATTATTCAATATAAATATTTAATTGTATGGCTATTATCACATAGTCAGTGTGCGAAGAAAAGAGATCATAGCAGGAATTTGTTGCACATAATATTTCTATGTACACAAATCATTATATTAGATTAATACTGAACTTTATAAGGGCTGTCAATAAAAAAAAATCTACGCCTTACGAAAATGAGCGAGAAGAATTAACACTTATTCACACACACACATATATTCATATACATAAATACACACACACACACACACACAGACACACACATGTATATATATATATGCATCCAGAACCATGCTATTAGCTAAGGAGTGAAATTTAGGTTTTCTCGGTTTTCTGTAAATCGATTTTGATAACCCAGCTAGTCTGCACGCTATGGCAACGCCCTTGTTATATTTTCAATATTCAGTGTAACGCCCTTTCTTTTTCATTTCAGATTCTTCAGTTTTTTGGGTGAACTACAGTAATAGCGTCTCCCTCCCTAAGAACAGTGTGACGTGCAAAAAGCCTTAACGATCAAGAAAAGTTTGTTATCATCAAGGAAAGTGCTAAAGGCACCTCTTTTCATGTCATTGTGAAGAAGTAAGTTCGTCACGTCGACACGGTTTGACGATTCCTTAAGAACCGTTCGCCAAGGAAGAAACGATACGATTGTGGAAGCTCCAAGACTGTGACAGCTAGAAATTTAAGGAATATTAGCCGCATGTTACTTGGGAAACCTGGACAAACAAACAAAACTGTTTTCACCGCCTCCCGACTTCCTCATCTACCGAAAACTACCACAAATCACATCTTCTGGACCGTGGCTTCCGTGCTAGAACCCCCAAAACGTCTTCTGTCAACGATCCGTTACAAGAGTTTTAGGCTTCAATGGGACCAAAAGTACATAACGTTAGACATGAGTTGTGTTCTGTTCACTGGCGAAACTAGGGCAACATTTGAGGAATCTGACAGTTGGGCAAATATTTGGGTCTATTTTGGAGATGAGCGTCACCAACATGTACGACGTCAGCAAATGTGTGGAGGAGTCATGTTGTGGGCTGGAATCGTTGGGTACAGACTTGTTGGCCCAGTCAGGATGCCTGAAGGGCTTAAATTGTCCGTAACCGCCTACTGCAATCTCCTGAAGGAGGTCTTGGATCCCTGCCTAGATGACATACCACTGTCACTTCTAAGGAATCTCGTATTCATGCATGACAACGCTCCCACCCAATCTACTAGAACCATCCGAATATTACTAGGTTCTTACGGCATACAAGGTGAATGGTTGATGGTGGGGCCGCCAGGATCTCTGGATCTCAACCCTAGCAAACATATTTTGACCATCATTAAACAAGATGTTTATGTCGATAGCCGCCAATTTCCGTCAAAAGATATCTTGTGGTCGACTATTGAAGCTGCAGCAGAAGCACTCCAACTTGCTACTATAAAGAAATCAACAGATTCCATGA
>NC_142929.1:24642856-24697856 GCF_046866305.1 Octopus bimaculoides | reverse complement strand
AATGAAAATTTTTACCTAGCTGCTCCATATTTGCAACAATAACACTAGACATCACGATTAATATAGATGCACATATAAATGGGTGTGTATCTGTGTGTCTGAGTGTGTGTGTGTGTGTGTGTGTGTGTGTGTGTGTGTGTGTGATTGTGTGTATTTGTGTGCGTGTACATTTGCGTGCGTATCATTTTTAAGTGTATATCTCTAATGTGCAATAATTTGGGATGCAATATTATTCAATGTACTTGAGATTCTGAGTATATCTGTGTATATTTTCGGCTATGAAAACTCCCTAATGCTAAGTACAATGAATGGACGGGTTGCGTTTGTGTGAAATATTTACAATAGTTAGTTAAATACATCCGTGTTTATTGTGTAGAGACCTCTTAGTAAGAATCTGACGCAAATTCAATTTGTCAAGCAATCAATCTTCCTAGTGAGAAATTCATGAGAAATATCGATTAGGCGTGTCTTGCATGGCTAAATATGTTTAGAGAAATTTTAGCTTTCATGCACACATGTCCCATCTGGCAAAATGTCAGCATAGCAAAAGTTTCGCCTTTAATTGTAGCTGGGAATTATCAAAGGTCTTGTACACATATGTATTGTATTCAATGCAGAACGAATTTACTTTCCACTAAACGCATGCTTTATAAGTCTTTCACAAAAACTGTAGATTGTAGAGTCCATTTACACAATTGCACACACATTATATATATATATATATATATATATGTGTGTGTATGGGGGGTGTATGTGTGTATTTGTGTGTGTGTTTGTGTGTGTGTTTGTGTGTGTTTATGTGTGTGTTTGTGTACATGTGTGTGTATGTATGCGTTATTGCGTCCGTGTGTGCTTAGTGCGAGAAAGAAAGAAATTAATGAGAGAAGGATGGATACAGAGTGGGAGAATTCTGTTCGAGACTAGTTTCGAAAGTAATAGATTTGTAAAACATTAGCACTTCTAAATATAGTAATATTTTCATCGAAATTTAAGTTAATATCCATTTGTAAATATAGGTGCAAATCTTTCATAAATTAGGTAAGATATATTCGACTCTCTTCACCATTATCCATTGACTGTAACATTTGTAACCTCACTGGATTGGTAAAAATATATAGAATTAATTATAGTGAGTAGTCAGCATATTATATATTAAATATATAATAGTATTTAGTTATTTATTTATTTATTTTTGCCCATAAGGGGGTAAACATGGAGGGGACAAACAAGGACAGACAGACGGATTAAGTCGATTACATCTACCTCATTGCGTGACTGGTACTTATTTAATCGACCCCGAAAGGATGAAAGGAAAAGTCGACCTCTTCGGAATTTGAACTAAGAACGTAACGGCAGACGTCAAGATGAAAATAATTTTATTTCTTCAGAAAATGTCAACAAATTATCCAAATATATTTGGAAACCAGATGAAGGTAAATTCAGAGAGAAAAAATAATAAAATGCAACACGTACATCAGTACAACAAACACTTAATCTCTCTACTTTCCTGTGTTATCTCCCTTGTAAGTTCACCCGTTCCTTCCTCTCTCTCTCTCTCTATCTCTCTCTCTATCTCTCTCTCTCTCTATCTCTCTCTCTCTCTGTCTCCATCTCTCTCTCTCTCTCTCTCTCTCTCACTCTCTCTCTAGTTCCTTCTCTATCTCTTCAATCCCTCTTCTCCCTACCTCTCTCGGTTTCTCCTACGATTTCTCTCATATCGTCTCTGATGATGGGATATCCTTCATATCCTTCAGACAGCTGTAAGACTACCTTTCTCTTTATAAATGCTTTAGGCATTTCACACTGCCTTGGCTTCGTTGTCTCATTTTATTTAACATATACACTCTCGTACACGATCAGCGTTAGACGCCTTACTCATACTATTATCCAACCGGGAGTCTAACAGCGATCCTTCCGTAGTACTTACATAACTTTACCTGCCATTTTGGTCTTCTGGGTTCCAAAACCTCTCATATATATGCATGTGCGTATACGTGTCTCTATATAGTATGTATGTGAGCTTATATATGAGCCGTAAGGTAGTTCAGGATTTATATCGTCGTTAACATAATATCAAAACATTAACTTAATAGATGTGTGTGCTGCTTTTAATTACTGCGAATATTAATATAATTATCGTTTTCGAAGTTACAACATGTTACAGACGCAAAATTCTATAGTGCGAAGTTTCACAATTACTGAAAGATATAGTTATTATAGACTTTGCCACATATAAAAGCCATCAATATCCATTAGCAAATTCGTTATTAGTCGTGATGTGTATACATACATACTAACATACTCACTAGTATGTGTGTCTAGTTATATACATATATGTACAAGTTACACACACACACACACACACACACACATACACACACACACACTCATATGAGTATGTTGTGTCGTATGTGTTCGTTTCTCTTTATGTATATGGATTATGCGTGTATATGTGTGTATGTGTGTGCGTGTTCGTGTGTGCGTGTGTGTACGTACGAAGAATAAATGCACTACAAATATTTCATCGGTTACAATTGTTTCAACACCACTTAGTTCCTAAATATATGACATACTCCTGATTACATACGCAACATACGTGATTAAATAGAAAAGTCACTCTTTATCAGACTAATCATAAGTTACACTCCTTGCATTGCGCAAACATTCTCACGTGTTGGTCATATGGTGAGGAAATACAAACCTGAAATGAAAAAAGAAAAACAAGAAATTTTATGTAAAAGACGAAAGATATTTTTAAGGAAACAAACCCTAATGGCAATAATAACAAAAATAAATCCAATCTTACGGTTAGAATTGACACTGATAAAACACTTTCAATACATTACAATACAGTAACAATAAGAGCATTACAGCAAACCACAGCACATACCCAAGGCACACAGAGCTGCGCTCGGTAGTGAAGTGAAAGCACGTTATAAAAATAAAACTACTGAATAATAATAATAATAATAATAATAATAATAATAATAATAATAATAATAATAATAATAATAATAATAATAATAATAATAATAATAATAATAATAATAATAATAATAATAATAATAATAATAATAATAATAATAATAATAATAATAATAACTTGTCTTAAAATATGAAAGCAAGAAAGCATCTTACTCAGTAACAAAACAGGCAAAGGAATATCTAAGTGAATTCCAATTGCAACAAATTCAAGAATTAGACGAACTAGAAACACCTGCAGAAAAAGCTAAGCGCTTGAAAACCCGTGCTAAAATTGCTGCCTTAGCTATTATGACTGAAAAATGGCATGGAAAACCTCTCAATGGCAAATACCCAAAGAGAGCGAATAATGCAGATATTGACAAAGCCCTTACCCACCAATGGTTAATGGCCTCTGGCTTGAAATCAGAAACAGAGGGGTTTATCATAGCATCCCAAGATCAATGCCTACCTACAAAGAACTACCAGGCCAACATATTAAAGAACGGCAGCTCCCCATTATGTCGTATATGCCAACAACAAAATGAGACCATCGATCATGTTGTCTCCATGTGCAGTCTGCTTGCGCCTACAGAGTATCAACACGCATGATAGAGCTGCACAATATATTCACTGGGTAATATGCAAAAACCTGGACTTGCCCCATGATAAAAACTGGTGGGAACACAAACCACCTCCAGTACTTGAAAATGATCACATTGCACTCCTCTGGAACTTCACCATTCAAACTGACAGAAAGATAGACGCAAATAGGCCAGACATCATACCGAAAGACTTCAGACAAAAATCATGCCTCCTCATTGATATGACTGTCCCAATCGATATAAACGTATCTGTCAAGACCTACCAAAAACTGAGCAAATATAAAGATCTTGAAATAGAAATTAGCAAAATGTGGAATCTGAAGACGAAAACAATACCTATTGTCATAGGTGCCCTGGGAATGACAGCGAAACGGGCTGATTACTACCTAGATCAAATTCCAGGAAACCCCCAAATGGCTGAAGTTCAAAAGATAGTGCTCATGGGAACTGCCCATATCCTACGTAAAATACTGTCTATGTGAGCTCAAATTTTAAAGCAAACACATAATTTTCTTATGGTTTCTTAAACATTCACTTGAACCAAATATATGGTACTCTAGGCAAAACACCTACATGAACTTCAAACTTGTTGTCTCTTGAGGTCTCTGGGTGAGACTTGGATCCAACTTGTACAAATGCAAAACAAAAGTCAAACATAAAATAATAATAATAATAATAATAATAATAATAATAATAATAATAATAATAATAATAATAATAATAATAATAATAATAATAATTGATACCTCCATAGAAACCATGAAGCAAAAGATATGTGCTAAGCTGTCCCCATAGTAGTGCATGAAAAGCGCGTTAGATTCTTCACGGACAAGAAAATGTTCAAAAATAAACCCCAAAATGTTTACATGAAGATAGGGAAGATACCAGTTACAGTAAAGTGTGACCAATCAAAAGAAGAAGTGCAGGAATTTTAGAATAAAATTTGGGCAGAAGAAAAAACACACAATGAAAAGGCCCCTTGGATTGATAAAATATCTACAGACTTAGACTCGTTACAGGAGAAAAAGTGGTAAAGGGTCAAGGTAGAAAATATAAGTTCTGCTCTCAGGAGGTCAAGGAAATGGAAGTCTCCAGGAAAGGATAAAATTCCTAACTTCTGGCTGAATGCCTTCCCAGAGAGCCATGAACTGCTAACAAAACTTTACAACGATGTTTTGCAACATCCCAGTATGATTCCCTCTTGGCTAATTAATAGTTTAACATTCCTACTACCAAAAAATGAAGAAACAAATGAACCAAAAAATTATCGACTCATAACATACCGAACAACAACGTATAAAACGCTGACTGTATACACCTATAGTTTCTTAATAGAAAGTAGCATATTCCCTAATGAGCAAAGAAGGATGCAAACGTGGATCTTATGGTTGTAAACATCAGCTACTCATCAATAAGATGATCTTAGAAGATTGTCACAAGCGACACAAAAACTTGACAATAGACTTTTAAAAATCTTGTTGATAGCCTACCATATAGCAGGATTGTGAAATGTCTGGAAATGAACAAACTAGATCCTACTCTGTGAACCTTTGTCTGTAAGTATGGGATCATGGAGAACCACACTGACTTTGAACAGTGACAATGGATCTCTAAATGCTGGTGACGTAAGAATTTCATGTGGCATTTTCCAGGGTAAATCGCTTTTACTATTCCTCTTTCGTCTAGCCTCTCTCAAAATTGCTCAATGATGCACAATACGGTTATAAAATGTTTGATAAAAATATAAATCCTCTAGTTTGCATGGACGATATAAAGCTCTTTGCAAAAAACCATCAATAACTCAAGGGATTACTAGCAATTGTTAAACAATACAGTGATGATATCAGGATTAAATTTGGCCTCGATAAATATGCAAAAGCTACCTTTATCAAAGGAAAAATGTCAGAAACATCTAACATTAACCTTGACCGGCAGAATGTCATGAAAGATTTAGAACCAACAGAGAGCGACAAATGCATAGTGGTGTTTGAAAGGGACGGCATCAAACATTCAGTGATGAGGGAAAGGATCAGAAGAGAATGTTATCGCAGGGTGAGAGCAATACTCAAGAGAGAGCTGAAGGAAAGAAACAGTATCGAAGCGATCAATGCTTTAGCCATACCAGTCATTACTTACAGTTTCAATATCGTTAACTGGTCAATTATTGAAATATGTAATATCTTGACAGAAAAATACGAATACTGTTGACAAGGCATACAATGCACCACCCGAAGGCAGATATAGATCGAATTTATCTGCCAAGAAAAGAGGGGGGCCGTGGAATTTTACAAGTGGCATTAACAATAAAGTTTGCCAGAATCGGTCTGGACACCTACCTGAAAAACTCTGAGGACTGGATCTCAAAACATGAAAACAAGACAGCATCATACTCAGCAACAATAGAGGCAAAGAAATAACTAAGTGAATTCCAAATACAACAAATTCCAGACTAGTCTAGTAGAGATAAAGAGTCTAGTAGAGATAAAGAGATGAAGACTAGTAGAGATAAAGAACCCTCATTATCGGGGTGTTCAGTGGTAAACCTTATGTTACTATCTATGCTTGAGAATGTCGTGGATATTTTGTTGGCTTCTTGACGTGATGAAATGATGATAAGTATAGTATTTATAAATTAAACCCACAAATAAATAATAGATTGGAGCTGGGCACGCAATACATAACATGACATACAAACACAGGCAAATTTGCTACACATTAGGTAACGAAAACTGATTTGTGGAGCGATAATAATTGCTGCACTAACATTGCCGAAGTGGAAAAACGCTTGAAAATTCAAATATAATAATAAGATTATTTAATCTTCGACAAGAAACATCTAACCAAGGACAGTTCCTTTTTAACCCTGAAGAAGAGACTTGTATGTCCCGAAATATTTGATACACATAAGACCAAAGATTACCAGGTAACTTACTTTTAGTTTACGTTAGATCATCTTAAAATCTATATCACAAAGAATTTTGAGAAGGGTGAGAGCATTAATCATTCATACTATACGCAGAGGGCATGAAACTTTATCGGATGGAGCTTATCAATTTTATCAACCTCATTACTTCAATCGTGACAATGAAAGGTAAAGTCGAACTCGGGGGAATTTGAAACATGAAAGGTAAACATGGAAAGTAAATTTGACCTCGACGGAATTTGAACCATGATAGTAATTAAATTAGTGACAAGAATATTTCTGTATGATATTTAAGTTATTCAACAACTGGAATTTGACGCCATATATATTGAATAACCTCAGAAATCACGGAAATTGTTCATAAAGTTACTAATATTTACCATCAACAGATTTGAATGGAGAGGTATTAACGTCATCGCATTACTTTCTACTTAGGCAGTTGCTAAGTTCCGTATCAACTAAACCTCAGTAGTCCATATAATATCAGCGATATAAAGAAATCCTTCTGCGTAGTGATTAGCACTATGTAATATCATGATTCTATCAATGGGACACAGATAAACAACAAAAAGGAATTTTTTCAGATTGTCATCTGTGCAGACATGCTGATATTATTATGAATATTTCCTGAAATGAACACAAACAGATTTTATGTTTCGAAAAGTTCACTATATTAAGAGAAAACTTTCATTTTACTGATGCATTTTATACTTTAGACAATACGAATTGGTCGCAGTCGCAGTGGTTGAACGCGATGTCATACATCGATTATTTAATAGAAAATGCTGGATGACACTGAGAGGAAGTATCACAGGTCGCAAAATCTACAAATGTGTGAAGAATAGGGTCATGTGAAAATAGGGTCATGTGAACGGTGATGGCTAATCAATATTCCATATAAATTTACCTTAGACAGTTCCGTCTCTTACTAGAGAAAATTACATTCTTCCTCTCAAGAATAAATCAACTACTACATGTTAATAAATTTGCCCCTTAGAATTTACTTGCGTCACTTTTATAATCTATTGAAGTTTTCACAATAGTATATTAGAAAGGATAACATAGATACTTTCTCCTGTGTTTCGTATTCTGAGTGGAAGTAAAAATACTGTTTAACTTACGATAATTAAAAGGTGATTAAAATAATATTGATAGAGTATAACACTAGTTACGCATTCCTGTTTACTAAACAAGAGACCCACGTATTAGGATATAACTGAAAGGCTACCAACATAAATAGATATTTCTTTTTCATTGTTGTACACAGCATATATTCAGCTCACTCTCTATATGTTACCTTTTGCATTTAATGAAGTTTTATATTCCACCTAAATCATGAAAAACAATCAAAGATATATAAACAATAGGAAAGAAAATTGGTTTTGTAATACGATTGCTCTGATTCCGCTCTATGAATATTTATTCGAAAGACAACGTGTATCAAATGATCAACGGGTAGTTAATTTAGAAAAGGAAACGTCTTGAGACATTTCATTATATATGGATGAATTACTTGACAGCTATTATCTATTTCTGGTATCCCTAGTGCCTGATTGAACAAATCCATCTTCTCTTGATAAATCATGTGTTGATTTAGACGTTTCTTCTAAGTCCCTGTATATTTCATTAATCTTCGATAACACATGATGAACAAATTCAAGTATATAATTGCACCAACTACCTAACTTGATCTGTTTAATGTATTTCTTGTACATAATATATTTTAACATTTTCATTTGCGATTAACATATTTGTTAGTCAATGATTGCAAGTACCTCCGATCGGATTCTAAGTTATTTACGAAATCTGATCCAATAATCAGAGGAAGATATATAAATAACATTTAGCCTGATATTTTCACACTTGCTTAGCACGATAAGTCATTTTCATTCAGATTTTGAATTTGATACCTAATATTTGCATGTAAGCGAGATACTGATAAGTTTTGTATGTTAAAGCAAAACAACAAAAGCAAAAGAAACAAAACTAGTCAAAAGAATGGGAGACATTTTTCTTGGTTTCAATTTTTTGCTCAAGGCCAGCAATTACTAGGGAGCGGTTAACTCGATTAAATCGATCCTATTGCTCAACTGCTAGTTATTTTATGGACACCGAAGCATTGAATATACACTAAGAGCATAACCATGAAGGAATTGACGTTAAGCATTTTGCTAAGGGAATCGAGACTATAACATTTGAATTAGTAATATGTTTTTATATTTAAAATGATCTTCTGTGCATTTATTGAAAATCGTCATCGAATTAAAGGGCTTGATTTACTAAGGAACAACTTCCTTTGACAAGAGAGCGTGTGTAGGGCTGTTAAAGTCTGAAAACAACATAAATGTGTAGACAGTGAGAACGTAGTTTACGCACACACACATATATATATATATGTAAGTATGTGTGTGTGTGTGTGTGTGTGTGTGCGCGCGCACGCGCGCATGCATATGTATATCTATCTATATGCGTATGTATATAAAGAGAGAGATAATTGTATAGACTTAAGAGCACAGACGCTATCGTGCCTATATGCTGAAACTAGACGTCTCATACGTCCAACCACTGCAGATATTCACTCCACATTTACACAGGCTGAAAGCGGGAAAGCAGACTAACTAAAGATTCTTAAAATAATTCAGATAATTTTGAATTGAACAATTTCTGGATATAAAAGATATAAAAGTTTATGTTAAAAATCGCCTGCTGTTAAAACGCCTGAAAGTAATTCATAGGAAAGCGAGATAACTCACATCAGACTTCTTTTGGAGCGATAGACATCGATGTTGCGTCGTTGTCGATGTCGATGTCTGTCACCCCAAACAGGGATCTGATTTGAGTTGTATATTTTGCCTATGACTTACTTTCAGGTATTTTAACTCCAAGCGCGTTGGGAAAATATTCTCTTATGCTAAAACAAACTGTTGAATAATCGACAAACATATTTGTGGCAACCCCGCCCATTTTTAGTAGCATTAAAAATATATTTTACAATTTGTAAATAATTTTTAAAAAAATGACTAGCATAAATTTTCCCGCTTGTAGGCCGTCATGAAAAGCATGATTGTTTCTTGACATAATCTTTCTTGGTGGCCTCACTAGATTCAATAATGCATTCTCAATGTTAGATTGCTTCATTGTTTTCCTAAGGAACTTTTATTTTCTTCTTCTTGTGTTCTACCTTCTTATGTAACATTTTTTTATATTTCAATTTTATATACGGTTAGTGAAAAAAGAAACAATATATATAATTGTGTGTACTAACTAATTCACCGTAAGACAAAATGCACATGTTTTAGTAGTATTATATGAAGGGAAAATAATACACTCGATCATAAAATTGTTGATAGGGTACAAGTAGTCTCCATTTTCTCGAAGGTGGTGCAACAGTATAATTGAATTTTGGCTTTATTTATTTCTTTTCTTTTTCTTTTGGCTCCATTTTGTTTCATTTCTTGCATAGGGTGTTACACGATGTTAGTTTGTGAAACTTATGAAACTTTATTTACCATTACTTTGAGAGCTATTTAACAACAACTGAAACAGTTCTTCCGCGGTTCATGTCTGTGTTGTTCATTAGATAACTGTTCAATTATTTAACATCAATAACACAAAAAGACAAACTTTAAGAGAAAAGCAAAGCAATGGAAACTATACCAAAGAATATAACCTGTAAATCAGTTAATTACGCAATTTTAAATAGTATTACGTGATGGAAAACTCTATAATCATCATAATGGATTTTTCATTTAAGTTTCTATTTGAGTTTTAGCATAGCAATATTACTCACAGATACACACGGGGATATAACTCTAGATAATGCACATTGACGCGATACAATTCCGCACATAATCTACTAACGTAAGCAACAGTACATTTGCTAGATTGAAAGAACCCTCAAGAGATAATACGCAGACTAGACTTATCATTGAATGATAAAAGAACATAATAAACGCAAATGTGTATGTGTGCTGAAGGTGTGTAGGATTAGAAACCCAGTCAAAACAAACTTAGCTGAGATAATATATATACTTCAGTATATGTGAATTAAAGAGTCACTTGGGTTATATTTTTCAACAAAACAAAGATGAATTAACATACATACGCGCACACAAAGAGACACATACATAAAATACATGTAGACAGATGTGTACATGAATATATATGTGTGTACATGACTATATATGTATATATATATATATATATATATATATATATATATATATATATATATATATATATATATATATATGTACACACACGCACGCACACACACACACACACATATATATATATATATATATATATATATATATATATATATATATATGTATGTATGTATGTATGTATGTATCTATCTATGTATATATATATATATATATATATATATATATACATAGATAGATACATACATACATACATACATACATATATATATATATATATATATATATATATATATATATATATATATATATATATATATGTGTGTGTGTGTGTGTGTGTGCGTGCGTGTGTGTACATATATGTATACACACATACACACACATGTATATATATGCACAATCACATCAGGATATATGCATATATACATACCTAAAAGTGCATAAATATTTATCCATCATACACACACACGCACACACACACACACACACACACACACACACACACACACACACACACACATATATATATATATATATATATATATATATATATGTGCGTGTATGTTATGCATGTATTTATGAATACACAAACAAACACATAAATCAATTCGATTTGTAATATTCTATTTTCGAAATCTATTTCTACCGTGTCAACTCTCAGATTACTAATATAAAAATAATTTGTATAAATAAGAAGTCTCATTCCAAATATAATGTGAATTTAGAGCAAAAGAGAAAATTAATATTTGCGAACACTTAATAGTTCATAGAATAATTACTGACAATATGCAATTCGGAAATATATACTTAAGTTATATAACGTTGTCACGAAACAGAGACAGAACCTCGAATTATTTATATACACAAATATACTCTCTCTTTCACGCACATATACAGACACACACACACACACACACACATACACACACACACACATACACACGCACATACACACACACAAACACAAATACACACATGCACACACATATGCGTGTGTGTGGACGTGTGGGTGAGACTGAGTATGTGTGTTGTGTGTTTTTGTGGGTATGAATGTCTTTCCGCGTGCATGTATATATACATACATAAATATATATATGTATGTATGTATAAATATATATATATATATATATATATATATATATATATATATATATATATATATATATATATATACATATATATATACATATATATATATATATATATATATATATATATATATATATATATATATATATATATATATATATATATATATATATATATATATATATATATATATATATATATATATATATATATATATATATATATATATATATATATATATATATATATATATATATATATATATATATATATATATATATATATATATATATATATATATATATATATACATATATATATATACATATGGACACAAGTTACGTATGTATATGAACATTTTGTGCGTATGTGTGTTATATGTATGTAGGTATTTATTTGGAAGCAGTAGGTTCCATTCTTCTATTTTCAAAATCATGCGATGAAAATTCGGGATATCTTTGCGAAATCTCAAGTAACACCTCTCACTTCATATGCAGAATACATAGGGTATTGACAGAAATAAGAGTGGGAAACTGTGGGAATTATTGATTTATAAGAGTTTCTGTAAAAAGTTCAATCTGAATAGGTAATATTAGTATTATGCTATATTTCACCATTTCTAAGAGATTTCAGAAATAAAGTTGGCGCGATGAAGACTAACATTATGTTGCGAAAGACCAAGTAATTAATAAATTTGTGTATAAAATTAAAAACGCCAAGTTCAAGAATTTAGTTATGTTGTATAAAATTATTTTACCCAAATTACTTATCACAAAGAGCAGCAATAAAATATTGTGTCTCACATGGCGAATGAAAATTGGACAGAAAATACCTGCACAAAATACTTACATACCCACATTCTACGCCCTTGGCATCTGAGGAAAAATATTTTTGATTTACTATATTCATACAGAGTAGTTTTTATAACATCTTATATTGCATTAACTGTTATTATGAACATTACACAAAAGACACACTGGAACTGAATATATACACCGCATTATAATATAAAGAATTATGATGGAATAATCCATTAAACCTATGAACTTATCTGGCCAGATTGTGATTCAGAATAAAATAGAACATCCTGTAATGTTTGAGGCAAGGCGTAGCTATCAGATAGGAATATCTAATGCAAGATTGGGGATCATGATCACAACGTAAGACTAAATTTTAAACGTAAGTCTCTTATAGGTTTCCATTCTATGGGTCAGGGGTAATCGCATGGCCAGTAGACGGACTAAACAGCTTAGACAGGAACACAAGGGATTTGTTCATTAGATATGGTATACTCGATTTAAAAAAATAAGACACATGTAGACTTATGTACCTACGAAAAGAGGGGGAAGAGGACTAATCGGATGCAAAAACACAATTAGTGCAAAAGAAAACAACATAGCATGGTATTTAAAAATCCCACAAAACGGCTATTGCTGGAAGTAAGAAGGTTAGCTCATGTAGGATGGAAAATTGCAAAGATAATGCACTGCACAAGCACTTGAGAGTGAATGAAACAGAAAATATGTGGATAAAATAAGAATGCTTGGACAAATTCATAGGGATGTTCAAAATGAAACAGAGAAAAAATATGGCTATGGATGACTAAAAATGATTTAAAACCGGAAATGGAGGCTCTAATCGATGCTGCCGAAGAGCAAGCATTAAGAAACAATTACATCAAATACAGAATAAACAACATATTAGAAAGCGATAAGTGAAGAATCTGTGGATGAAATGGTGAAACTGTATGGCATATTACCAGTCAATGTAGAACATTTGCCCAGAAAGAATATAAGAGACATCATGACAATATAGCACGGATTGTCCATTGGACATTATGAAACAACTATGGACTTGACAGAGCAAAAAAGTTAGGATATTGCAAATATCCTATGGCATTTTATGATTCAGTGCGATCATGAGATAGAGAATAGGAAACCAGACATAGTCTTAATTGAGAAAGAACGCAAACGATGCTGGATCATATATATACCATGCCCATCTGACAACAAGGTAAGCAATAAAGAAGAAAGAAAGGTCGATAGTTATAAAAGGTTAGCTTGGGAGGTTAAGCAGTTGTGGTCGATGAAAAAGATGGTAGTAGTACCAATAATTGTCGGAGCTCTGGAAGCGGTGAGTAAAAATTTGGAGAAGTACAGGGAACAAATAGTGGCTGCAATAAGGGTGCAGCACTTGCAGAAATTAGCACTGCTTGGGACCGCTCGAATGCTCCAGATAGTGCTCGAAAATAAGGGGTGTTACCTTAGTTCCTTAGTAAACTGCTGACACCAGAGTATATCTCCAGCGTTAGAATATGTGTAAAGAAAAGAAAATAATGTTAATAACAACTACTACAGCAGCAACAGGAACAACAACAACAACGGAACACCTACAGCAGCAGTAACAACAACAACAATAATAATACTGATAATGCTTTTGTTAACCAGCCACAAAGTTTCGAAGAGATAAATTAAAATACAAGACGGGAATCAGGGGTAATAAAAGATATGCAGTACATGACAAATTATACTTAGAAAGTAAGTGGGATGAAAGGCTATATTAATTAAATGAGAACGAAATGCAAAAGGTAAGGTAAGTGAGAATACGTTTTTTATTTAAAATATTACACCGCAATTGCATTGATTTATTTATCCCACATGATTGATTTCGCGTCTAAGCAAACGAAAGATAAGTTAATCTCTTCGTTGCAAATGCTTGTATAATTGATAGTGGAAGGCTTGCCGTAGATCATATTACAATTTTTCTATGAAATTCCAGTCTACTGGAAAAAATATCTCTAATCATGTTTTCCTATTCGAATGAATACAAGTAGAGTCTATCTTCGAGTTCATATTTACAACCGAAACGATACCTGCATATTTACACCGCATGTAATATGCTGTTGATGAAATGTGAGCGTTTTATGTTAAGTGTTTACTAAATTTATATTTACATCTGTTTCATATATCATTTATATCTAACTGCAATTAAAACATTATTCAATCTATTTTTCTTTGTGGAAATTACGATTTATTTTCAATTCATGTATTTTTTTCCTTTTAGGCTTGCAACGTAGATTTTGTGACTAGTATTGAGTAAACGTCAGAAAATAATATAAGGAAGACATTAATGCTTTCAACTAATGTTATCCTAACACAGAATCAACACTGCCATATGCCGCTTTTTATAATCTTCATCCAGATACAAATTGATTATCTCCTTACCGTCAATTTCCGCAAGAAAATGTTACGAGCTTAGTCACGAAAATCTTAAACAATGATCATTAAAACAGATATACTGATAAAGGAAAATTTGACACTCGTGATGAATCACAGAATATACTTGTTTTGAAAATAGTGTCACAAGTCTTTTCTGCCAAAAGTTAAAATAGTTCCGATGAACATAGTCAAATACAGTTACCAACGAGAGATAAACGAATAAGTAAACTGTAGATTGTGCTCCGCCATCACTGATAGTGAAAGGAATATCCACAACACGTAAATATAGATAAGAAATGTTTTCTGCGTGTGTAGTCCCCCGTATCATAATGTCTTTCAGTATTCATGAAAATTATATACGAACTATAATTTGTAAACGAGCTGAAATGTATAGCACTTGATCATTTATTGTAAATAGCAAAAACAAACACT
Source organism: Octopus bimaculoides (assembly GCF_046866305.1). Taxonomy (NCBI): domain Eukaryota; kingdom Metazoa; phylum Mollusca; class Cephalopoda; order Octopoda; family Octopodidae; genus Octopus; species Octopus bimaculoides. The sequence goes on along the minus strand of NC_142929.1, from coordinate 24,682,462 downwards.
GGTACTACTGTGAAAATATGTAAATTCTATTGAATCTCCGTACAGAATGAACTTCATAAGTCAAAATATGGCTTGCATGATTCATTTGCAAATTATTGCCAAATCTTCCTTTCAGAGAATCCCAGTTTATTTAAATTCCCTACAACACTAACAAAATATGCCTTTTATTTCATTTGAAACTGAAATCAGTAAAATGACATACATCCACTCGTTTCAAATTTTGGCACAGAACTAGAAAATTACGGAGAAGAGTAAGCTTAATACATCGACACTAGTGCGCAACTGGTACTTATTTTATCGACCCGAAAGTATGAAAAGCACGCTAGGACGAATTTCACCTCAGAATATAAACACTGGCAAAATGTTGCTAAATATTTAGCCATGCGCGCTAACGATGCTGCTGTACACGACATTTTCATTTCTTTAAGATTAATGAGGGATCAACTTTAAGGACAGGTTTAGCCGTCGAAACAACATTACTGTATCTACAGATATGATTAACGCATTATGACAAAGAATAGTATACTTGTTTGTGAACCGGATTTTCTTTGCATTTTGCATTTGTTTTTGGCCTTTAACACCTGAATGTATATTGTACAATATTCATCGTATTCACGATTGAAGAAACACATTTGTTGGATATGGAAAATTATAAATAATGATTTCTATGAAAGACAGAAGTTCAGGTATTTGCGGCGAGAGATTAATTGTTTAAATACAGCCCAGTATTTGATTGGTATTCATTTTTATCGCTCCGAAATGTCAATAAGGAACTCAGCTTCATTATATGTGAGAAGTAATACATAACTTGCAGACACAAGTTGGAGTTTCCTACGAATGTCTAAATATTCAGCCAATCTACCACATTTCATAATATGATTGATAATGATAATAATTATATTACATATAATATAACTTATATGAAGTGCAATGCCTCTATGATATAAGACTTTTTGAAATAGACGCAATTTACGAATAAAAAATAACGTTTGCAAACAATGACGGTTTCTCTATAATAGATGTTTCGTCTCTTTAGTTTATCTACATGTAATTAACATACTTTATTCAGAGAAGGCATTAAGGAAAAAAATAGCTGACATCCATTAATACAGGCTTCATTATATTATTCGTACTAAACAGTTTGCAAATCAGTTTTACTTAAACTGTCATCCAATATCAATGTGTAAATAGGCATTATTAATACCCATAAATACTCTACTTTACCAAAATATTTTAATGTTGATTCTTTGTCGTTTTACTATAACCGTATTCACAATAGAAGAATAAAGTCAATTAATATGATACAAAATAACCAGCTCAGTTTTATTTATTTTTCTCTTGCTTATTTCTTTTAATTGTATATTTTGACTTAATATTTGTTTCTATTTATTTCGCTTTTAGCAAATATTTTCCTTAATTTCTCCAAGGAATTTATTGAAGATTTATGTTTTCTTATAATTCAAGGTTTAGATGTTACATTCTAAAAATATCACTGAAAATTTAAACCAAAAAAAAAAAAAATCAGCTTCGTAGCTTACCATTGGCCTTCTATAGATTTAGTGCTTGGATAGCTGAAGCTATTATTCTAACTTTGCTAAAATGATAAATTAATATTCTGTGTTGTATAAAAGCTTTATTTTTATTTACTAAAAACGCTGAAGTAATTCATTATTTATATATCAAAGATAAGAAAAAAAATCATCGTAATATTTATAAGGCTATTACGAATTTTAATAATTTTTAATGCTATTAGTGAGAATCACATTAATCATAAAGGAATACATACACACAAAATCTTACATGAGTCTGAATGTATATTTTATTTGCTTTCCTAAATCTCTATTTTTCCTAGTTTTTTCCTATATTTTTCCCTGTAAACCTTGCACTTAGTGATCTGATTTTCACCTCTGTTTTCTCATTTCTCATTTCTCAAATATACATTTCATTTGTAATATTCCGTTTATACACAATTACTTAAATGCACGTTCTTAAGTATATTTATTCACGGACCTTCAGCATGTTGCACATTAATCAACTTCCATTTGTTTACCATTTAGTTATGCGCTTTCATTCAGCATCTTTAATGGGTCATTCACACTCAATCACTCATTAATCACCAATCTAGCGCTTATACTGTATACATCATAACTTTTCAACTTCTTAAGTTTGTTAGTTTACTGAGCCATCTTCAACATATTCTAATCTTCCTTGTACAGATATTTAAAATTTCACGTTTACTCCACAATTTTCCCTCGTGCATCTTTTCATCTACTTGCGGTAATTATTCAATACTTTTATATCTGTTATCACCCGGTTAACTCAAAAGTTCGTTTAAAAGATTCTGTGAGATGCTTACGTTAAAACATAGAACTATTTCACCGTACAACCATAGATCGAATGCAAGGGCTGAAATTTTCGTGGACACATTTAAGAAATGTAATGAGGAAGCCACGGACGAGATCGCGATCCAACAATTATTAAGTGTTACTCCGAACCTAAATGCGCCAGAAGGAGGTTCACCAGCAGAATTAATGTTTGCGAGAAAGGTGAAGTCAGTATTCGATAAAATGTTACCACTGAAGAAAAAGATTACGTGCTAGTAAAGATATGCCAAAATTCTTTATAATCGGAGATAAGCTAAATGTAAGAATGTACAAAAATGGCAAGCAATACTGAGAAGAAGGAGAAATTGTTTCATACATAGGAATAATGATGTATGATGTATGATGTAAGAAGCAGAAATGGAATGGATAGGAGACATACAAATTAGCTTAAGGAAAGAATAATACTAATGGAACCAACAAGAGTAGAAATACTGATGGATTGGCTATATGACACTTTACAGTTTCCAACGCTATTACAAGAATTCGAAACCACACGTACAAGGAAAAATGAAGAACACTGAATCCCTTAAAGTAGACCCTAAGAAGAAAAAATATTGAGTGCATAAAAAAGGAAGTGGTGGGGGGTTAAATAAAATAATTAAAATGTGAGATAGTATAGTGAAACTATATCCCTACCTGGTAAAAACTAGTAGGATGCAGCCATTATAAATAGACCAGTAGTCGGTTGAGGGTCGAAGTATTGAGAGTTGATAGTTCTAGTCGCTATCCTGTGGAGCTATCAGGTATAGTAAAACGAGAGTTTAGCGTGTCCTTATTCCGGTACGAAGAGATACAAAGGTATCCGACCACTAATAACTATTGTGACTACTAGTGCAAAACTGTAAATACAATACATCAGTAGTCGCAGATTGCACCAGTGGGAGGAAATCACTTAGCAACATGACTTATGTTCGACAAGTGTAGTTAGTACATGATGATTTAACAACCGGGTACTCGTCATAGATTAGTCGAAGATGTGCGCCTCTAAGGCATGGCAGCGCCCCCGCACACACTACCTATAACAAAGCTGAAAGAAATGAGGAGCTAGAAGAGCTTCCTCACTATGCCTACAGTCCCTAAATCCTTATCTTTCAACATAAGATTCCCATTTTTCTCAGCCATGTCTCATTTCTTGCATAGCCAGAGGTTCAAAAGATTGCATGAAGTTGGACGTGAGTGTAAGGAAATTCCTTCTATTATTGCGTCTGAACCAAACAAATGTTATAAGCGTGGAACGGAGTTTCTGGCACAATGTTGGCTACACACAATACTATACGATGTGGTATAGTTTGATGAATAAATAGTTTTTGAGTGAAAATCGCTAGAATTACAGTTTGAAATACAGAAATACGGAAAATAAAAGACTTTTGACTCAACTTGGTACAAAAAATTATGTAAATTACTGCATTATGTATATATGTTTGTTATATTAGTTATGGATTCCATGCAGATTATATTGGACTAGGAATCGATCCCCGTCTTACCTAATTATAGGGAATTATGCAAGAAATCATCAACGAATGAGAGTACGTTTGGTGATGACGTAATTATCTGAATCTTTGTGTATGGTTTCAATTTTTATCAGGTCGATAATTGATTTAGTGACTCTAATTATTGATTCAACTGAGAATGTGCTTCTTCGAATCTGTATGTGTTTGTACTTGAGTTTGTTTGCATGCTACAGTGTATTTTGTATTTATGATGTTATTAATCATAAAATAAATTGCTAGATACCTTATTTCATGTGGCGCTTATCGAGACATCCCTAAATTTCATCCAGATCGCATTTTAAATGTTTTGAAAATTATGCGTTCTTTTTTTAAAATATAGTCTAGAGTTCCTGGTATGTAGGTCAGCTTCCGGCAGCTAATATTAGAAATGCCTTAATGAAAGCTTTATGTTCAACATGCATGATCTTGGTTTATGCTCCAACTATAAAAAAGACTTTATTTTCTGTAAGTTTGTAGTAGCTTTTATAGATAGTTTTCCCTTTATCCGCCACTGTTCTTGCATGCACATATGTATTCTCTTTATATTTAAAGTTTGTTCGGCAAATATATTGAAAATATAAGCTTCATGAAGAAACAGCATTTTAAAAGAAGTAAATTCTGTTCATTTTGAATTGCCCTCTTGACGAACAGCTCTGTGATGTTTTAAAATGTGCGATAAATTCACACGTTGCCGGCAAAAAGCTATATAAATCGATATTTGTAATGTTGATATACATTAAAAACAACGTCCCCATCTAAAATATGTTACTTGATGTAAACATCATTAGTAATTAGGTTTAAATTGTTATTTTAGCGTTGGCTTCTATTTTTGTCGACATTGTCTTTGCTCGTTGTTTTTAACTCAAAAAGTATGTCTCCAAAAAAAAAAAACAACAAAAGGCAGTAGTTATTTGTGCCAATATAACATTTAATCGCTTCTTCGTTTTGTTTCAGCTGTTTATTTATCCATCATGCTATATTATGAATATTAAAAAAAAAACAGTATGTAAATTTTCATTAGGGGTTATTACTCATCGATATTTCCTTGCTCCATTTACAAATGGATATGAGGATAGCATAGGAAGTCTTTTTCTCCAATGAATTTGTATCTTTATTTCATAGCTCCTTCACGAGTATGAAATTAAACACCATAAAAGGCATTTATTGAGCGAATTAAAACAACTAGACCTAAACTTGAGTGGTAATACATTCAATTAAAATGTTGTTAATAACTTGATGCTTATAAATATCCCCTTATTAATGAATATGTTGATGTCTATTTTCTTAGTTCTTAATCATTACTCATAAATTCACTCTCTTGGCCAATCTATTCTATTTTGAAACGATTTATCCGTGCGTAACATATATATAATAGAGATTTTCTAACTACGATAATGTAAGACTTGAGAGGAATTAGTCTGCTGTATCTTTCCCTTAAACAATTGCAGAGTGGTATTGTCACTTCCTGAAATTCAGAGGGGCCCTGATGTTGTTTAAAAGGACTCACTCACATATACAACTTATATCATTGTAGGTTTTTTTGGAATAGTAATTATATTTTTCGAAACATCTAACCGTAAATAAATATTAGAAATAATCATTTAAAATAAAGAAATACAGATTGCTGTGTTTGCTGGATCATGAATACGAAATAACATGTCCTCACAACAGTTAATGCGTATTTTTAGGTTTGTTAAGCTTCTTCAAATTAAAAACGAAACCATAGACATTTCCTTCCCGTTACTGAGAGACGTCGCACAGATTTATTGGTTATCAGGGACAGCCGTTAATGTATTCTTTAATATTTTCTGTAATGTTCGTAGAAGTTTCAATGATAAAGTTGGCATTGTCTAGCAAGTAATAAACTACATTCATCCCCGAACACAAATTACGTCGAATTGTATGCAATGACCGCTGTTACGTCTTGAATTTTGTGTATAGCCTGCCATTCCAAACTCATATTTAATCAGGTTTATCAGGGGAGGACATCTCCATTTAACGAGGGATGCTGATAGCAATCGATTGATGATTAATTTTTTATTTTCTATTTCGAGATGATTTGCACAAACATCAGTTAATTATAAGAGCATTTTATCAATTCATGATGAATCTTATCTTTAACAACTATTTTAGGCAAGTCATATATTATTTTTATACTTGCATAGATTATATTCTTTCCTCAGAAGATATCTTTTAGGTGCCAGAAGTAAAATAACCCATCTTAATTTCAATTATATATATATATATATATAATTATATATATATATATATATATATATATATATATATATATATATATATATATATATATATATATATATATATATATATATATATATATATATATACATATATATACATGGTTACATACACACACACACACACACACACATATGTATATACATATATGCTTATGGATGTATATATATTTATATGTATTCGTGTATGTAAATGTTCACACACATTTATTTTTTAAATTTTATTTATTTATAAAAATGAAAATAGTCTTGCAAATAGTATAATGCATTTTTAGAAAATATCAATTAACTAATATTTTTAGATACAAAATACACGGCAAAACACGTAAAATTAAACATCATCAACCATGATAATTTGTTTTAAATCGCTATGTAACAGATGAGTTTTAATTAATTACGTTTAACCTGAGCCCGAATTGCTGAAGGAGTCTGATTAATTTTAAATAATTATTCCGTGATATAAAAAGTAAAAAAAGAAGAAAAAAAAAACGTAAGGACGATGTTAATTTGGAATCATAAATTTAGCGTGTACAATATTAATATCAGTATGATCTTTTAATTATATTTCATCGGGCATACTTTTATCCGTACATTGTATTATTAACATCAAGAGCAATATCGACTTACAGCTACACATACCCCCCACACACACACACACAAACACACACACACACACATACACATTCTCACACATGCACGCACGTGTGTACACACATGCACAAACACATACTAATGTGTATGTGTGTGTATGTGCCTGTGTGTTTGTAAAGTGTGTGAAAATCTGGATCTAGTGATTACTGACAGACGATAGAACACAAAAAGTATCGATAGGAATGGATTGTCTGTTTCAGGCATATTCTTGAGTGCTATTATATTACATTTTACTCAGATTTTCGACGAACTGGCGCATTTTATAGAAAAATACTACTCGGACTTGTATTTATCAGCAAAAACCAGACAGAAATCTCGGAAGTGTTTGACAGCCCATTTTGTAGCATTTGCGAAGAAGTAATGAAGTTTTATATGAGTAGTTACAAGGTATGCTCAAAAGCATGTGTATCTCAAAATTTACACACGAGAGTGCAGGAATATATAGTATATATTTATATAATTGGGCTATGTATACATGAAGATGTACGTGCACAATCATATCAAAATACTTATACCCATATATATATATATATATATATATATATATATATATATATATATATATATATATATATATATATATATATATCATCATAAATATACAGGGATTAGCAATTGAGTTGCTTCTCCAACATACTGAAAATTTAGAAATAGCAGTCAAAGAACTACTGATTCTAAACTACAAATTTTTCTCTAAATGGATGGCGATATTTATGGCACACATAGAACAAAAAACCGGAGGGAAAAGCGTAAACAAAACAAGTCCTTAGTTAATTGGATACGAATCGTTTCATGGTTAAGTGAATGAAAATCTCACTATTCCAATCTTCAGCCCAAATATTCTGATACATTTGAAAGTGTCTCTAAAAAATTCACGGTAACCTTTGGCCATGCGACACCAAAAATCAACGATAAGAAAGGCACTTACGAATTCATCGGCTAGTGAGTTCAGGCATCTCACCTCAAAGAAATCTATTCCATGTGCGTCACAAATAGTCCCGTATGAAAAGAAGTCCCGTGTGGAGGGATTACGGTTTAACCATTTAACTTAGAGATATCAAATATAAAATATACAAGAATAAGGGCAGGGAATCGTCAATTAATAATAGAATTAATAATTAACAATTTTGCCAAGTAGTTCAGTATGAAAAAAACCTTTATCGGTAAAACCATTTATCATCATAAATATACAGGGATTAGCAATTGAGTTGCTTCTCCAACATACTGAAAATTTAGAAATAGCAGTCAAAGAACTACTGATTCTAAACTACAAATTTTTCTCTAAATGGATGGCGATATTTATGGCACACATAGAACAAAAAGCCGCAGGGAAAAGCGTAAACAAAACAAGTCTTTAGTTAATTGGATACGAATCGTTTCATGGTTAAGTGAATGAAAATCTCACTATTCCAATCTTCAGTCCAAATATTCTGATAAATTTGAAAGTGTCTCTAAAAAAATTCACGGTAACCTTTGGCCATGCGACACCAAAAATCAACGATAAGAAAGGCACTTACGAATTTTTTTAGAGACACTTTCAAATTTATTAGAATATTTGGGCTGAAGATTGGAATAGTGAGATTTTCATTCACTTAACCATGAAACGATTCGTATCCAATTAACTAAAGACTTGTTTTGTTTACGCTTTTCCCTCCGGTTTTTTGTTCTATGTGTGCCATAAATATCGCCATCCATTTGGAGAAAAATTTGTAGTTTAGAATCAGTAGATCTTTGACTGCTATTTCTAAATTTTCAGTATGTTGGAGAAGCAACTCAATTGCTAATCCCTGTATATTTATGATGATAAATGGTTTTACCGATAAAGGTTTTTTTCATACTGAACTACTTGGCAAAATTGTTAATTATTAATTCTATTATTAATTGACGATTCCATGCCCTTATTCTTGTATATATATATATATATATATATATATATATATATATATAGAGAGAGAGAGAGAGAGAGAGAGAGATAGATAGATAGATAGATAGATAGATAGATAGATAGATAGATAGATAGAGAGACAGTCAGATAAAAATAATAGCTGCACAAGCGGATGGTGAAAAGTTCCTGATTCTAAGGGTATCACGAAGGCGTTGATCGAGGTCCATCATTTCGTGTTATTTTCAGAAAAACTGAAGGACCGCTAAACGTGGCGGTACAATCAAGTGCTTAAGGAGATCTTATATGTGATTTATGCTGCGATACGGAAATTGATGATATCACAAAAGCCCTCGTGCTCTATATATTAGACAGGGATAACAATGGGCCTCAACTTGATCATGGAGGCATAATCTACTGGATGCAGTGTATGAATGGTTGAACACAGGAGATCTTCCAGGGAAAGAGAATCTCCCAGACATAACCAGCAAGACTACAAACTACTACTACTACTACTACTACTACTACTACTACTACTACTACTACTACTACTACTACTACTACTATTACTACTACTACTACTACTACTGCTACTACTACTACTGCTACCGTTGCTGCTTCTGCTGCAGTAGTAGTTGTATTATTGTAATAATAATAATAAAAATAACAACAACATCGAAAAATACCTTAGGAATGAGAACCCAGGTTCGAAATCTCCCCCAAATATCTGATGAAAGCTGAAGGGTATATCAGCGGAAATGTTGTGTTAACAACAAACAAGATGAGGACAAATATCCGTCAAATGTAAATAATATAAATAATGTACATAATTCCTCATCTCTTAAATGTCTCTTCCACTGTTTAGTGGTGTGTTGCTATGTGTAAAATTGAGAAACTTCTTGCTGGAAAAAAGCGGAAGCAAATAGATCTATGCTACAAACCTCAAAAAAGCAGTCAACGTTGTTGAACGCAGAGCTACAATTTGCTGCTGGGTACGTTGTAAATTGTCTGGATTAAAGTAGATTCACTAGCCATTCTCTAGATGTGCTAGCTAGATGGATTACAGTTGGATGCCGTTCATGCAGCGGAAAGTTAATCGGATATAAATCGGATATAAATGTGAAATGCCAAGTGTTAATAAGGCGAGTTGTTCCGAAAATATTCAAAACGTTTATCAAGATATAACATTTTCTAATCCCTATTCAGGTAGAAATAGTCACAGCGGATTTAAATATGAAATATCGAGTGTACTCTAGCTAATTTTATTACGTCGAATCCACAAACAATTATTTGAATAACTCATGTCGATATCCCTAACATATGCCACGGGATTATCGAACTTTAAAATTTATAAATTTTATCATATTAATTGAAAGATATCCTACTGTGTATAGTACCGAAAGGACCGAATGAATGAATAAATTATATTAATGTAATAAGAGTTTTCACCGGGTGTGCGTCTGTATGACGACCTTTCGTTATTTGGAAACCTTACCGTTTCTATTTTTTCTGAAAATTACATGAGCTGCATGTAACATCAAATTTTAAGTTCCACATTTCAGTAATTCTAGTTCTTCTCGGAGGTCCTCTGCTACCGCAAGGGTTGCAAGGGCCTAGCGCAAACAAATTTATGGATTAGGGTTACAGTTAAGGTTAGTATTTAACAAATATAGTGTTTTGGTAAATATTTACCAATTTTTTATCCAGTCACAAAACCAACGTATACGACACGTATTGAAAACATATTTCTGTTTACTTTCTCTGTTTATTCGCATAAGCTGTAGAAATTGTTTTACGCGGGCACACACAAACACAGAAATTTTCCAGACATTTCGCTGTTATTGTTAGCAGTTCATTTTCAGTTTTGGACAACGGGATTAGGTGGTGAGTATGTGTGGTTCAATTTTGGAATTCTTCATAGAAAATTTGAAATTAATTTTTTTTTTCAATATTTTTAATCTCCGTATTTTTCCACGTAGTTTCAAAATCAAAATTGAAAAAAATGTTTAAGAGTTAAAATTTGAGGATGGGGGTAATTAAAATGTTGAAAGCTTGCTTTTTTACATATACGGCATTTCTGTCATCGGAAACCTAGTAATCCGCAGCAAAAATGTTTTAAAAATCAGAAGAGTCGTAAAAGGGTGGAGGTCGACAGCGCACTATATGGGCAAGGGTCAAAATTTGATCTCCGAGAACCTTTCCCGAGTAATGAAAAGCCTTCGTGCCAAATTTGGTACAGATTGATCCAGCGGCTTGCCCGTAAATAGAGAAGACACACACATACACATGCACAGGCAGTGAATTCCATATATATAGATTTTGTATTTATTTATTTTACTGATAGCAAAGAAAATTCGGTAGTACATTGTGATAAATCTCAGATTATTATATCATTACGTATTTGCACTAAAGCAATGGAGTACTACTTACACTTTATCCATTGTTATCTTCTTATTCTAAGCAGATCTTGTTTATGGTAGAGGAACTTAAACTTCAGTATAGGCATTTACCACCTAATTTTTAAGAAAATGGTTATTGAGTACATGAAGAATATATTAGAAAAGATTGAAAATAAACGCACGTAAGATGATTTTTAAATGTTTCGTTTTCGTATTTTTGCTTTTCTTGTTGAATAAAGGCATCGTATATTTAGTGTCTAATTCAGTGTGAAATACGTTTAAATTTTCTCTGTTTATCATTTGTCATCTCTGTACGTCTTCGGTATCTGACATCAAACCAGGATAATTACCCTCACATGTGCCCTCACATAGTGTGACTTAATTTAATCAAATCATCGATCAACGTGCAGCGGTTTTAATCATATGTGTAAATAATTCAGCAAATGAATAATCGATTTCGACTTGTTGACTTTGCAAATTAATTGTTCTTTCGTTTCTTCCGAACGATAGCTTAAAAATTAAAATTAGACGTTCAATTGAAATATTTATTTCTTAAAACCTGCTTTCGATTAAAATAACATGCATTTCTGTGAGGGTAATAAGACTGTCATCAGTTTAAAATAACAAGAATGGAAAATAACAACAACAGCAGTCGTAATGACTACCATAAAAGTACCTATTACCGCAGCGATAGCAATCGTAATTCTTTCTAGTTTTGGCACATGAACAGCAATTTTAAGTGGGAAGGGAAGTCGATAACATCGACCTCAGTGCTCCACTCGTGCTTATTTAATCGGCTCCCGAAAGACAAAGCCGACCTCAGTAGCACTTGACTTTAGTACGTAAAGAGCCGGAAGAAATTCCACGTAACATCTACCCACATAATTCCTACCAGGAGTAAGACCGAACCAAAGCCAGACAACAACAATAACAACAACGACAACAACAACAACAACAACAACAATAATAATAATAATAATAATAATAATAATAATAATAATAATAATAATAATAATAATTCTTTTACTACAAGCACAAAGCCAGAAATATTGGGGAGGGGACTAGTCGTTCACTGGTACTTAATTTCTCGACGCTGAAAGGAGGAATGTAAAGTCGATCTCGGCGGAATTTGAATTCAGAACGTAGTGTAGTGTGACCGAAATACCGCTAAGTATTTCGTCCAGTTTGCTAACGATTCTGCCTATATGATAATAATAATAACAATAATAATACTAATACTACTACTAATAATAATCATAATGATAATAATAGCAATAACAATAATAACAACAACATCAGCAGGAACAATAATGGTCCGTAAGTATAGTACTTTTATTGGAATGTTTTTGTATTGTAACATTCTTCCCTCGAGGCCCCTCTCTTAGTAATAATGTTGCTGTTTCAACTCCTTTTCGTTTCCCTCTGTCTCAAAGTTCTATCTGTTGTTGTTTTGCTATTATTCATCAACACGGCAGCAACACGCTGTTTGCACTTGCGTGTATTTAACTTCCGTTTAGGCTTACCTCATGGTCAGGAATTTTCATATTCTATACGGTGACGTTTTCTCTTGCAACACGAATTGAAGCACGTCTCACTAATATAATGCAGAACAAGTTCAATTATAATGAACAAAACTGAAAGCGCGATATAAACTGTAATTTCGAATGGAAATGCCTCCCCTTAGTGTCTTAGATTGGAGTGTCAATATATTTCTTTACCTCTCCTTGCATTCCAGTCAAAATATGCATTCAAGAAATAGAAGGCGATTCATGTGATGGTTATGACATGTTACTGTGGAGTATAGTGAGAAGTTATTAGCAGAGATTGCATTGAGTGTATGAATGAAGAAAATGTATTCTAGATGACAGAACTGTACGAAATTATTGTGAGAAAACTAGGTCACTGAATGAAAACGGTCTAGCCACTAAATCAAACCTTCAAAAAATAAGATGGGAAGTGATTTAAATATGGTGTAAGTAAATGCTAATGGTGGTTAGAACACGTAAGTCATGATCAACGGAAGAAAAAGTACTGAAGAAGAGCTTAAATTATTACAGGGAAAATACATACTTACGGATAGTGGTAAAGAATAAATTAAAATTATCAATAATAATGTTACAAATAGTTGAAAGCGGTAAATGAATGGTTTTGGTTGTTACACGTCTTTCAAAAATATTGCATAAGGCAGACTGATTGAGATTAGATATGATATTAACAGGGATATCAATATCATCAACAATATAACAAGAACAAAATAAAACAGAAATTTGAAATGTGATACGTTTTTCTGCAATGAATAAGGTAACATTAACATTTGTCAGATAAGAGCTAAAATGGATAAGAGCTAAAAGGATAGAAAACAATGGAATTGGAGATAATGAACCTTAATGATTTATATAGAAAATATCAATAGAAATTTGTAGGAGCATATAAAGAGCTAACATTGTAGTAGAAGAGAAATTAAATAAAGGGAAAAGGTATGACTTTTGGGAGAATTAACTGCAATGACAGTGAATAAATCCACTGAGGGTAAATAACATATTCTGTATGAAATAGATGTGACATAAACATAACATTTCCTCGAAAACAATTTAGCTACAGGAAAAGGGATACAATTGTTTGGAGAATTTAAAACGGCGAAAAAGTGATTGCAATCTAAAATGATATGCAAGTTGATAAAGAGAAGGTTATTAAAACAATACCGTAGACTCCCGACTTGCAGAGCACAACACAGTGGACAGACGATGTTCATGATCACTGTTTGAAGGAATTGCTCTCAAACCGACGAAAAAATTATCGTAACGTTAAACTGTTAAATGATAGCGAAATAATAGAAAACCATTATCATTATGCATTGTATTTGGTCGCATTATCATTATCTGTTGTATTTGATGCTTAAAAGTCTCGACACAAATAAATATATTTTTTCGTTTAATATCCTTCTATATTTATGTGTTAATTTATCAAATGTAAGTTTACAGAGAATATGTCTTCCTGCGTTTGGAAAAAAGCAAAAAATAATACTAGATAGAGGAAAATTATGCTGTAAAAGCAACAGAGGGGAAGGGATGAGTTGTTTATTTGCTATATCTGTGGTATTTGCTATATTGCATCGCATTCTCAAGTCAGGTAAATACACAGAATTCAAAGCTGTATCCAAGATGGCGTTCCAGCCAAATGCTAAGTGTAATGAGTCAGGCGTTTCAAAGACATTTATTGAGACACTTAAAGAATTCTGGTTATCTCACAAATCTCGGTACGTTGATACTAATCTGTAGATATCACTTCGACTATTGTTCGTGTCAAGAACTAACAACTTTCCATGCGATTCAACTGTATCTCTAACCCAAACCTTCCCAGAACAACACTGCCATACCATATACTATGTCTGCTCAGAGAAGCGTACATCTAATTGTTACCAAACTTGTACTCTAGAGCATGAGTGTCGAAATTACCGATTTCACTTATGGCTATTTCATCCATAGGTAATAACCTGAAGTTATTGAGCAAATACCTCTCATCCCAGGGTCACCTCAGACCAGTTGCGTTTAAGTAACTCACTTATGAATTTAGAAAGAATGGGAGAAGAAATGATGACCAATTACCTTCTTTGTTTTTCAATGCGGTACAATAATCCCATCTCTGTGTGGGTTTGATGAAGAATTCTTGAAGTACTTTGTTTGAAGTCGTAACTCTGTGATCCCGAGTATATACGCGGGATCACAGAGTGGGAAGCTCTCTCACTTTTCACTCATATTGTTGAAACCTCATATGTCTCTAATTTGCGCTTTGTGAGGTAGCAGTCCTACATCCTTATTGTTATAAAAAGTTAGATGTTATTTACATTCATTGTTGTGGCTGTAGTTTAAGCGTTTATTCGATTTCGTTCTGCATAATGTTTCATTCTTGTGTTTTCGCTTAGTTGCTGTTATTAGATGTGGGGATGGTGGTGATGGACATTTAATGTTATTTAGTAACCGACAGGTAGTTGATAAAGCTTTGTTTTCGATTTTTAAAGTCCTCGTTCCTTGTTCATTTAGGAACACTACAATGCGGATAAGGGATTCTTGTATGTCAATGGCTGTGTTACTGCAATTAGGAAAAGAAAAACACACTCACTTGGTGAGAGACTGCCGTGCTGGAATGTTATTTTGTTAAAATGATTTTTTTCTGACACCTCAATGAGCACTATAGATAAAGCTGATGTTCATATTGCTTGGAGGGGAGGGGATCTACAGCTGTTGCGATTAAAACATATTTTGCTACGGTTATAGGTGTTATTACTTATACAGTTGTTGCTGATATTTCTAATTTTGCTCTACCTGTTGTTATTGTAACGTTTTCTTCCCCCTCTGCTGTTGACGCTACTGTTTTTTGTTGTTGTAGAGATTGATTCTTGCCCCAGCCATTGTTTTGCCAGCATCGAACACACCCTTTCTTTAACCTGTTTTGCTGGTGTGGCAGAAAGTTTTGAGATGCGCAGTTTTCCACAGATGTGATATCGAGGTCGTCTACCCTCCACAATTATTCCTAGTTCCACCCCATTTTGTAAAGAGGTCAGGCCAAGACTCTTTCCTCAATGCTCAGATCTTACATAAAGACAGACATCCGGTATGGTCCAAATAAGTTTTAACGCCTTGATCTTTTTTGCATATAATATCTTCTCGCTTTATTCGACCATTATGCATTACAAGTACTTATATACACCTCAAGTGTACAGAAAGGAATTCAAAAGTAAGAAGAATCTCTTATTTTAATAACTGACGTAAGTGTTCAAATTCTATGCCTATATAGAGTACCACTTCTATACGAGTGGACATTATTCTAACAATCATCCCGCTGTTTTGCAGTACAAAGATATGTTTGGGCCATGATCTTCCTAAACTCTTCACTAAATATCTTATACAGTACTTCTTTTATACTTTGCTACACAACTAGGCAGAACACCTTACCTTCGACAGATAGTTAGGTGCTGCACCTCCAGTTGCTGCAATCTTTGAAATTATCTGTCGTTAGTAACTTAACTACAACACCCTGTGCCTTCATACCTGGCACTGCTGTTTTCACAAATGATATTACACCGTTTATTAGCACTTGCACCATACTGTTACCATCACTCTACAGTAACACAACTGAGATCTTATCTAGCGCTAAAGATTCATTGGTTTTCATGCTTTTTAAAGCATGAGTGGATTTGTAACTTCAAGCTGTTCTGCCGTTTGGTCATTTGCTGAGCGTGTATCACTTTGTTCAGGGTGATTCAGTGTCTCCTAGAATTTTTCGACCCCGGAAAATATGCTGTCCTTCTGCCAGCAAAATCTTCCCATTTTCACCTTTCACCGTCACATTGTATTGCATCTGGAAATATTGAAATATCTCATTATGCGATACAGTGTCCTGAAGTTATTTCTGTTTGCTGCTTCCTAATGTCACTAGTTTCTGCTTTTGTCTATATCGTCATATCTCCCTTATATCTTTTTGCAGAAGTCCATCAGCAGATTGATAATTGTCCAAGATCATTAGTCTTCCTAGTATGTTGGTCTTTATTACACGTGGTTTGATATAATATTAACTTTCTACTTAGAGACGTTTTATAAGTCCACCGTAATACTACCTTCCTTCATTTTTTAAATCATTTTTAGTTATTGTATATTTCACGTTTTATAAGACGAAATGCTGTGCCCTTCCTAATAGTTAATGTGTATTGCACAAGTTACCAGAAAAGTGATTATTATGTAAATTAGCCTATCTATTTGTGTTATAGGCCTAAACTTGGTGGATATTTAAATAATGAGTTCTGAGATATTTGAGTACTGATGAAAGATATAGTACTGATAAAAGAACAATGTTGCCTGAAATATGCATATACAACGATTACCTTTATTTTCTATATTTTATCTTATTGTTTAGATGAACGTGTTCATATAGGAAAACATCATAACTCGTTGTGCTAGCTTTAAATCCGTTTGAAAATCCATAGAGATAATTTTAAATGTGATGAATTCACTGTTGTAGTCAGAATCTCTTGGGTGTAATTCGTGAGTGAAAGGGCTGCACCGGTATTCAGTTCTTATTCATTTCACCCGAGTAATGTAGTGAAATTGGAAACAAAGTAAATTGATCAATTACAAAATAGGGCAATATGGCAAAGCAAATATATTCAGCGTATTCAATATTTTTAAATCAGCTCTAATCTAAAAACTTATGATCTTTTTAAAGTTATCTTCTCAACGATACTTTCATGTCGTTCTATATCAATCCTATGAACAATATTCTCACTTTCATATATTTTATCTATATATAGTACACCTGTTTATGTTTATCTATCAAGGTTGACTGATAAATTGCAATATTTTGGCCCGATATCCTGTAGAACGCCACATAACATTGAACACTGCAATGTTTTAATACCTACATGGACTAGAACCCAATATCAAATACCTTGTCCATGATGTAAAACATGTTGTTTCTATCAGCATGACCCGCAAATATACGACGGAATGTACAACAACGTAAAAACTTTGCAGACTTCGTGATATTACCATCAAAACACCATACTAAAACACTACTACATCAGAATCTAACCAGTGAAAGTCTATGTATTTCCTAGACTTAAAATAATTTGCACTTAATAACACATATTACAACCTACTCTCAAAGCAAAACGTACGGAGACATTGAATGAATATGTTTAGATGAAGGTGCAATAACCATGTATAGAGTGACTGTTCGGTAGCCTCCAGATTAAAATCATCCTATTGGCTCACGATAGCTATCATACTGGCACACTATAGTTTTACCTTAAACATGAGCAAAACAGTGACCTAGACTAAGTTACCGACTATGTCATTAGCGTACGGATATCAATAGGAATCGATGTTCCATTTTACCAGATATGTGGAATAGAAAGTAATATAGAATTTGCTGAAATGTTATCATTTCCTGAATTTAATCATGGATCTCATAAAATATGCATATATTTATATTTTTAAAGGTAATAACCTGTATGTAGTTTTCAGCATATCATTTTAATTTGTTTTTCCTTTAATATTCTATAAAGTTTTCAAATAATATTTTCACTGTTATATTTTAGAATATTAAATGAAATGTAGCACGTATTTTAGGGTGGATACGGAATTGAAGGTGTTTTTTTTTTATTTATCAGAAATTGATTGCAACAAAAGTTATATAATTAGCCACTTTTTACACATTTTGTTTGTATATTTTAATTTTACCAACAATATTTACATGTGAAATGTATTTAATTGAAAACAAAAGTAACAATAATATTATCAGTGCCAGAAGCATTTACAAATTACTTCGAAAATGAAATTATCTAATTTTGGTTGTTTTACAAGAAATGGGTGGAAATTATATTGATAATAAATAATAATTTAACAGTTACATTGTATGTATGTACGTACGAATGTATATGTGTGTGTCTGTTTATATGTCTGTGTGTATGTGTGTATGGGCGTATGATTGTGAGTATAAGTATATACATACGTATGTGTGTTTCTATTATAAGATGTTTCTTGTACAGTTGCATGGATCGGGTTCAAAACCACAGCAGAGTTTTATGGGAGAGTTTCGCTAATATAGACGTTTTCACCGTGGCATTTTAAACACAATTCAGTTGAGATTATCAAATATTGAAAGAGGTCAGTATTAATAGATATTACTTGACCAATTTGGAGCTGCACTGAAAGGAATCATAATCAGTGCCAGGTATCAATTTGAAATAGAGTGCGCCACATTTTATATGCGCTGACTAGTTTCTGAGGAGCAAGCATGATGTTTGTTAAGACGTTTGCTTCCTGTTGGAATCCTCTACTGGCCTGTTATCACGCCCACTCCAGTATAGTAGTATATTTAGTGAGACAAGTAAGGGCACGACTTTTCTATAATCGTCTAATTCGTATTCTCTACTGACACTGACTGACAGTATTTATAATAACTTCACATACCACACGTCACGTTTTCAGTTCTCTTTTTCACTTGGGAAGTTTAATTTTATTTCTTTTAAAAGCAATAATTCTTATATAAATCCACCTCCCGTTTTTACTTATTTGTTTGTTCATACAGTTACACATTTAATAGTTTGTCGTTTGGCATCTACTTCCAGAAACTCTGTACATTTTGTTTTTCTTACGCTTGTGCATCTGGTTTCAGTTATTTGTAGTGGCGTTGGAACTTGGAAAGTATCACATAACCATTCTTGTGGTCCTTCCATTCCCTTGGCTTCGCTCTCAACGAATCTGTTTTTTTTTTGGGGGGGGGGCTGGTTCATGTATCTCTTGTATTCCCCTTTACTTCCTTTTAACAAGTATAGCATTTTTCAATCGCGTTTGGTAATCTCGCCATCTCCCACACTTTGTTTTCCGTTCTTATATGCCCTAACCGATACCTTTTTACCAATTTGAAACATCTTATATTATCTTTTGCAACATTTCTTTTCTTGCCAGGAAGCAATTTGGCGAAGACTGATTTTATTTTCCTCGCAAACATCAGCTCCACTGGTGACATGCCTGCTGGTGTATTTGAATTTGGTGTCACACGGATAATATTCTTCAGAATTATTGTAGGGCTACCTCATCCATGACTTCCTTCTTCGACTTTCTTAGAACTCTCTTGAACGTTTCGATAAAACATTCTACTTGTCCGTTAGATCTGGGATAGTATGGCACGTATATATTTCTACAGTGAACGTTTTACTAAACATTTAAAACTAAAAAGATACAAATTGCGTTCCATTGTCAGACACTATCGCGTCTGGGATGCCAAATTTCGTTAACATCTTATGTAAAAACTTGTCGCAGTTGAAGAGGTTGGCTTTCACACTTTCACATTTCTGGCCATTTTGAAAAACTATCCATTACCACTAAGTAATATGACGGGGTCGGCAAAGTCGATGTGTAATCTCGGCCACGAAGCATCTAGTTTTGGTCAAGGTTTACTTTTGTCGCCGGCAATTTTGCCCCCAGAGCGCCTCTTCTACACTAAATTTTCGATTTCTCTACACATTAAAGTTTTCAATCGCGAAATACCAGGATTTCTAACATGAAATTCTCTCAACATTTTCTTTTGCAATGCTTCAGGTATTACTACTCACTGTGCATATATCAGTATGTCATCACAAATTGAATATAGGCTCACCTCTTAGTTTCGTTCCAAACAAATCCTGTTCCTATTTACTTTTCCTGATCACAGTATTCTTTTCATTTGTTATGAATTTGTCCTTTACCGCATTTCATTGTATATCTTCCAGAGTCAGCGGTAGGTAATTCGCGTACCACATTCCACATTACATAATTTATTTCTCATTCTCCTCTTACTGCTGTGATTACCGTATACTCCAATGGCTCTCAGTGTTTCGGTATCAGTCTGAACAAATCATCTGCATGACCTAGTAAATATTCTATTTTGTAATCATAATTAAATAATGTAGTGCACCATCGCTGTAATCTATTCACTGTATATTTTGGTATTCATTTTTAGAACCGTATATTTACAATACTGGGCGATGAATCGTTTGTAGACAAAAATTTAATTCATTAGTAAACCTATGGCGGAGGCGAGAATGGCCCAGTGGTTAGGGCAGCGGACTTGCGGTCATAGGATCGCGATTTCGATTCCCAGACCAGGTGTCGTGAGTGTTTGTTGAGCGAAAACACCTAAAGCTCTACGAGGTTCCGACAGGGGATGGTGGCGAACCCCGCTGTACTCTTCCACCAAAACTTTCTCTCACTCTTACTTCTTGTTTCTGTTGTATCTGTAATTCAAAGGGTCAGCCTTGTCACACTGTGTCACGCTGAATATCCCCGAGAACTACGTTAAGGGTACACGTGTCTGTGGAGTGCTCAACCACTTGCACATTAATTTCACGAGCAGGCTGTTCCGTTGATTGGATCAACTGAAACCCTCGACGTCGTAAGCGACAGAGTGCCAACAACAACAAACCTATGGCATTTTTTTTCACACCGAATATGTTTGCTAACGCTTCTTATTCTATCGGTTATAGTTTCTTTCAGCTGTTAATAACGATCGTGAGACATTGGTTCTAACCTTATTAATCCCATCGTCATATTTGTGCAGACGTGCGGCTCCTACACTGTAATCACTATCATCCATAGCCACTATAACATCCAGCTTTGGATCAACATACTTTAACTATAAGTCCGATTTTAAAATGCTTTTCAATTTGTCAAATGCCTTTTGGCACTTATCAATCCAGCCCCTTTTTGCATTTTTCTGTAACATCATTGAGTGGGTCCCTTCCATTATGTATATTGGGAATGTAAATTTGATAATATTTTACTTAACCCACAAATGCGTGTAGCATAGTCACATTATTCACAGTGGGCATATTTTTTTTTTTTATCGCAGTTGTTCAGGATGGTTAGTTTCCCTTTGTTTTTATCTATTATCTGACCGAAGTATTCAATTCTTAACATAAAGAACTTAACTTCTGTTAAGTTGCAGCTGTATTCTCTAATCCTTTCGAATACCATTTTAGCGTGTTCTACATGTTGTTCATGTGATTCGCATCTTATTAGAATATCGTCTAAATAGACGATAGCAAAATCACAGCCACCCAGCGTTGTATCCATTATTTACTGAATTATGGAATGAGGTAGTTTTACACCGTAGGGAAGACGCTTAAATTTAAATAATCCACAGTATGTATTAATGTTGATAAATGTGAGCATTCTCCGTCTACTTGGATTTATAGATATACCTCCGAGACGTCTAGTTTTGAGAAGCCTTTCCCGCCATTCATTTTTTTCAAACACATCCTCAGGATGCGGCATTGGATAGTTATGAGATTAAGCAATCATTCAACATTGTTGAAAAATCTGTACAAACTCGTAACATATTATTTTTCTTTTTTACGTTGATTGTAGGTGCTGACCTGTCTCAGTGGTCCATTTTCTCGATTGTTCCTAGGCTTTCAAATCTTTCGAGTTCCTTATATACCTGTTCTATTGCTGCGAACGATGCATTCCGTTTTGGCTTAAACACAGGTGTTAGACGTTTTGTTTTACTATTATATTTACCTTCGTTCATCCGAGAAAATACCTAGGAATAAATGTTTTATTTTTCCTCTCAATCTCTCAATCTCTCAATCGCATTCGAAATTGGACTAAACCTACTATATTCCAATAGAAAAAAGCTTATATGTGTATTCCACAATTTGGACAGTTTCATATACTCTGTGCCTAATAGATTAACGGAATTTTTAAAGCATATACTTCTGGTCATGGAATGTCATATGACACCCAAGTTTGCCAACAAATTACCATCTTTTACCCGTAAAAAACGTGTGTTTTTTGTAGTTTTACTTAATTTTATTTTACCGGCATTCTTCCAAGTTTCTTCATTGGCAATGGTAATATCAATGCACGTGTCTAACTGCATTTTTACTCTTATAGTTTCTATTTTCACATTTACAAATTACCTATTTCTTATATTACAAATTTCTTTCGACGACATCTTGTTTATTCTTTTTCTTTCATTCCAACATTTTGTCATCATGGTCTTACAGTGGGCTTTTACGTGCCCAATTTTCTCACAACGGAAACAGTCCACTTTCTTAAATGGTTAGTTTTTTCTTTGGTGCAGACCTCCACATGCAAAACATGGGTTTGTCTCCTGACCTTTGATTTGTTTGTACTGTATTTTAGCAAACACTTAATATCTATTCTGCCTATTTCGCTCTTGTTTCATTTTGGAGCAATCTTTATGTTGAATTTTCTCTGTGTCGTGTCATAATTTACTATTCTTTCACACTCTTCTGATGTTTGTTTCAAGGCTACAGCCTGAATTTGTTCCAGTTTATCGAGTATTCTTCTTACTTCTGCGTCATTTTCTGCAGTTAATTCTTGAGTAAATATCAGGCACTTGAACGTATCTGTCATTCATTCGTCCAGTTTGAACTTCTCATATTCTCTGCTAACTCTACCAGCATAGGTGATGTAATCTTCCTGGTTGTTCTTTTCTAGGTTCAAATATTTCCAACATATATCTTCTCGCTAAAAACTTTACAAAATATGTCTATTTTATCTTTCAATTTTATGTCCGAATGTTTTTTGCGAAGTATGGAAATGCTGTAACGCTTATGTTCTCCTACTGCCAGTATTCTTAAGATTAAAGATGTTTCCATAACGACATCCCAATCTTAGCACTCCTTATTAGAGTTTTGTTCGTAACTTCTATACCTCGCCATGAAGTTAATTCCTTTGTCTGGTTCATACGTAAATTCTATTACTGAGTTTGCAACATAATCCAGCGAGGACATACTTTTAGCATTTTCTCACGACTTAGTATTCATTAACTGCAGCACTTGTTGCTTAAATAATAATTGTGGATGTTGTTGCTTCTACTGTTGTTCTTGGAGTTGTAGATGCTACTGTTTTGTTCCATCAGTTTCTATTATTGCTATTTTTGCAACTCGAGGAACCCGGCTAACAACTTTTCCATGATTTTACGATTTTATATACCTTAAAATTAGCACAAAAACATTATGAATTTCGTAACCCCTTCGAAGTTTGTTTATTTCATATCAGCACTCTCTGTAATCCTCTGTCGGACGGTTATCACACCCACTCCGGTATATCATTATAGTTAGTTAGAAAGGTAAGTACATGACTAATATATGACCGTCTACTTCGTACTCTCTACTGACACTGACTGTCGGTATTTATAATGACTAATACATAACACTCGTGTTTTATTGTTATTATCCCCGTAACACTTCTCATTCACATGCTTCCGTGCTCTATCCCACAGCGTAGCACCTTTGTCAAGATGTTTCTAATGTAAATTAGAGCTGAGAACAGCGTTGTGAGTGGATATGCTAGACGAAGACTGAAAGAAACTCTGTTTTGTATATATATATATATATATATATATATATATATATATACGTGCTTTATTTGTGTGTGTATGTCTCTGTCTGCGTCTGAGTCTGTGCATGTGTACGTATATTTGGGAATGTGCATGTGTATGACCCGCACAGTTGCTTGGCAACGGGTGTTGGTGTGTTTACGTTGCCGTAACTTAGCTCTTCGTCGGAAATATAGATAGACTTATGCAAACATTCATATGCTACAATTATTGCACACGCCCCCAAATAAAACATATAATCTTCGATACATTATCCATAACACAGATACTTCGAAAGTTTTCCAA
This sequence comes from Octopus bimaculoides, assembly GCF_046866305.1. NCBI lineage: Eukaryota > Metazoa > Mollusca > Cephalopoda > Octopoda > Octopodidae > Octopus > Octopus bimaculoides. The sequence continues at coordinate 24,658,207 of NC_142929.1, read as the reverse complement.
AAAAACAAGAAACGTTTCCATCTGAACCGAAACATGTTTCTTCTACATGGACAATTAAAGAACGTACATATCACGGACAAATTAATAGAAATTTATTCATTATAACAAAATCAGAACATATAAAATATGTCTACCATAAGAAAAGCATACATCTAAAATCAGTTATCAATATATACCAACTTCACAGCTTAAACTACTCGTTAGTGATCATAAACAAAATTAATCCCCCACGCATGCACGCAGGTATACACACAAAGTTTTATGTACGTTCTATGAATACTGGAAAATAAGCATTCAATCCAGGTGTACACTATAGCTTACCAACTACAGATAACATACATCTGCTTTGCACCGACAGAGCTCATTGAAAAAAATGTAAAAAAAATATTTCTATAGAAATACAACTCAGACCCCACACATTTACAAACATACACATTCATAAATGCGCTCACACAGAACAAGTGTAACTACTTTCCTGAAAGAACAGATATTTTAAATCTCTAAAATATTTCTCCAAAATTCCTTACCCATGAAAACAACTATTCGTGAAGTATATAGCTAATGGATAACGACTTAATGTTTTTCAAATACATTCTTCACAAACAAACCTTTTGAGAAGTAAAACATATTTAACACTTCACTCACCGCATTGGTGTAAAGTGTAGTGGCTCATCAAAAAATCTTTAAAAAAGTTAACGACTCCATTATATAGAAACACAACATCTCGAAAAAAAAATCATAAACAGGCAATTAAAATGCCAGATAAAAAATCTACCCAGTAAATAAACATAAACTAACGCACGGCGAACAAACAGAAGTGAACGGCTAAGACACAAACTAGAATACATGAATACTCCATCTACACAAACATACACACACACACACACACACACACACACACACACACACACAGATGGATATATATATATATATATATATATATATATAAATATATATGAGTATGTGTGAGAGAGAGAGAGAGTTAGTGACGTCTAAGTGGCACTCACACACACTCTGTCACACGTATACACACGCACACATACATATAAAAAAGGTGTTTGCTTGTTTATCTATGTATGTAGGTATGCATGACAATACATCCTTTTATTTGCTCTGTCTCTTTCTATCTATCTCTATGAGGTGTCTTTCTCTCCCTCTCATACGCCCATTTCATCTGATGCTTGAAACTTTATGTATGCGTGTGTAGGTGTGTGTATACATGCGTGTGTGCGGGGTTCCACCTCGCTATTTGTTTCAATCACTCTTGTAAAGATATTCACGTACTTCATTCATTTAATCCGCATTTTAAATTTCAAACAAGTCTCCTAGTACAATGTTCACACTCTATTCAAGAGAAAACGGAGTAGCTGTAGTGAAGTGAAGACGAATACAGGTAGTCAGAGTCAATGTTGAATTCTGCAACACTGCTAACTCTATTAAGCATGTTTGCAAATATATAAACAAAGCTTTAGATGCTGAAACATAAACTTTCATGCAGAACGGCCGTCAGAAAATAAATGAAAATAACGATGTTGCACATCATGATAGAGGGAAATACATTAGTACCAATGAGGCTTTTTGGCGTGTCTTCAATTTTCCCATTCATGAGAGACACCTAACCAACATTCATCTGAGTGTTCATCTAGAGAATGACCAAAAGGTTATCTTTAAAAATCAAACAGCCTTGCAAGAAAAGAAACTACTCTTCTCCAAAAGAAAGTACCCTTACTGCTTTTTTAAGTCATGGCAAATAAATGAAGATACAAGAAAACTCCTTTATCCACAATTACCCAAATATTACACCAGGAGAAACAATAAATGGATCAGAAGAAACGTGAGGCTGACACACTTACAAGAGTTTACAGTGTACACCCTAGCCAAGCAGAATGCTACTAATTATAGCTCCTGTTGCATGAAGTACGCGGACCGAAATCATTACAAGATTCGAGTAAGGTAAATGCTTACTCGAATAAGCGTATAGGGAAGCATGCTACCAACACATTGTTTTAGAAAATTATGAGTATCGGGACCTTGCATTGACTGAACGAGCTGTGTCAGATTCTGTAAGATAACAGCGTAACCTTTTTGCAATTATACTAAACATGTGTCAACTTGACAGTTGCTTACAACTTTAGATGAAACATCGTGAGGACATGGCTGAGAACTTAAAGTATGGAGTTCAACAGGCAACTAGTCTGGTGGCCCATCGCTGCAACCTGTTCGCTGTATGTACCAGGATTCCTTTCTTGGATCCATAAATCGTTAGCAACTGGCGATGATTTGTTTGTAGTCTAAACCGTTTACCATGTATAAACCGGTGGAACGTTTTTATGCCAAATATAATCGACAATGCCTCTTTTTCAATTTGGCTATAATTGTTTTCTGCTGGCAATTGCATCCTTGAGGCGTGAGCTATGAACTTTTGGATGTCATATTCACATTTATGTAGGAGTACGGCACCTATCCCGTACTCACTAGCATCTGTTGCTAGTATCGTTTCTCATTTCGAATTGAAGTATGTAAGTCTGAAGTTAACATGCTTTTTATTTCCTCAAATGCCTTCTTGCATTTTCCTCACCAAAACCATTTGGCATCGGTTTTTACCAGCACGTTTACTGGAGCCTTTGTGTTGTGTATTTTCGGCATATATACATGATAGTAATTTACCAAATCTAAAAATGCTTGTAACAATTTGACGTTCCTTGGGGGTAGGCATATTCCGAATTGCCGTCGCCCTGCATTGGCCTAGCTTTCGTCCCCTTTCATCAACAAAAATTCACACTTTTCCTCTATTAGTCTAGACCCACATTCATTTAATTTCCCGAATACTTTTTTAATATGTTCGATGTGTTGCTCCACTGATACGCTCTATATCAAGATATCATCGTGATAAGCAATAGTGAAGCCGCAATCATTTAACATTGCGTCCATCACTTGTTGGAATATGGCAAGCACCACTGTTACTGCAAAAGGAGCCCTTGAATTTCTACAATCCACAATGTGTGTTGATTGTTACAACGTGCGCCCAGTCTATCTGTATCTGTAGATAGGCCTCCAAGAGTGCTAAATGCGAGAAAATTTTTCCTCTATTTAGTTTTGAGAACATGTTTTTCTGGGCTTGGTAATGGATAAATGTGTTCGACTAAACAGTAATTTAACCCACTTTTAGTTTATTATTTTTGTTCTTTACATAAACAGTCAGAGCTGCCCAGGTCGAGTGTTTCAATTATATCAAGACGTTCTAGTCTTTCCAGCTCTTTATTGACGCGGTCTAGCACCGCAAACAGCACGTTCTGTTTTCGCCTAAAAGCAGGTGTTGTATTTTGTTTTACCACGATAGCCTAATCCTTCAAAAAAAAAAAAAAATCATTTTTTTAAAATATAGTTTCAGCTTAGAGCTGCGGCCATGCTAAACAAATTTTAAAATTTTTTGTCTCAGTTCGACATCATTCGAAATTTTTACCATGCCGACTATATTTTCACAGAGAACACTAATCGGGGTATGCCACATTTTAAATAACTCCATGCATGCTCTGCCAAATAGGTCTAGTGAATTTTACAACACATAATTGATTGTACTTTTCGTTTCACCGCGATGAGTTACATTCCAAATACGCTCGCCGATGAAATGTAATTTCGTTCCTTTAACATGATATGATATTTTATTTGATTTAAATCATATCGGCTTAGTGATGTGTCGCCATGTTTCTTCATGTATGATAGGGATGTCAATACCCATGTCTAATTGTGTCTTGACACTAGTGGTTTCGATTTATAAATTTTCTGCTCGTTGTACAAGCATTTTTTTCTCTGATAACAAACTATTTATTTTTTGGTCCAATTATTCGTTATCTTAGTTCTGCAGCACGATTTAATGTGTTCTGTGTTTCCATAACGAAAAAAAAAAACATTTCGCTTTTTTGAACGGACATTCTATTTTCAAGTACCTACCACAGAATGCCATATATTGGTTTATTTTCTGTTGTATATCGTGTTTTTTTTTGTGAAAAACTCTATCTGTCTTCGACTCTTCCACACTAGTTTTATCTCTAAACAATATCTGCATTGGATTTCGTCTATGTTGCGCCTTGCTTTTAATATCATATCGCACTTTTCTGATAGTTTATAGAAAGTTATATCCTGGTTTATTTCCAGCTTTGCGAGAATTATCGTTCTGACATCTGTGTCAATTTTAGTCCCTAAGCAAAAATCTTGCACTTGAACGAATTTGGAGTTAGTTTATCCAGTGTAAATCTCTCACACTCTCTGTTCATTCTACCCGCATATGTGGTGAAGTCTTCGTTATTGCTGTTCTTTGTGTTCCAACACTTCCAGCTTGTGTTGAACAACGATGTTTTTCTCTAAACATCCTACACAAAATGTCAATTGTATCCGTGATATTTATGTCATAAACTCTTTTAGGCAATATTAAGTTACAGTATCTTTTGTGCTCTGTCGTCGCCAGTTTCCTCAGAATTAGACGTGTTTTCATTTTGTCGATCCAATCTTGGCATTATTTTTCTAAAATTTGTTCAAATCTTCGGTAATATATCACGAAGGTAACTCCTTCTTCAGGGTCCTATCTAAATGCATGTATTGAATTTGCTGGATGGTCTGGCAAAATTGTATTGTCCAGTTTTGTTACCAATTTCATTAGTTGTAGCATTTGCTGCTGTAACATTTGTTGTTGTTTTTTGAGACGTTGGTGTTGCTGTTTTTGCAACTCAGCTAGATCCGCTAATAAGTTTTCCATAATCTTAGGGAGTTTTGTAAAATTTCAACAATAAAAGTTTTTGTTACTCCTCTGTCAAGTTTTCTATTTCTCCACGAGAAAATGTTTGAACGTCGTTCGCGCGAATTGTTTTTTCCAAATGAAAAAAACATTTTTTCAACTTTATCATCGTGAATTGTTTATATCTTCGGCGCCACTATCATAGTGTGGATACACATCTACGTGTATGTTATTATCGGCACTGTAATATTCTGTCTCCACAATTATGTTTTGGCGATATTCCCTGTCTTATTACCTTTGACTCGTCTATCGTGCTGTCACTGATAGCTCTGCAAGACAATTACATTGGGACGACTAACTTGACAATAACTCCAACTCATATACATCACGTAACTAACACTGACTGAGAACTCGTACAACGACTCTACTACTACTGAGCTCCTACAACGACTGACAGTCTAACTTTATAATGGCTCCCATACCATTTAGTCGCGTGAGAAGAGGAGCACCACTTTCACTCTGACAGAAATAGATATTTCTTTTTGATATTAGTACTGCTTCTATTACTGTTAATCATTTTACAGCAAAATTTGGATGGTGTGTAGCGTGTGATCGTCGCATTAAACATGACAGAGAAAGTTGAGCAGAGAATCTGCATCATATTTTGACAAAAGCTTGGCGATACGTTTGCCTCAGAGGCTGAGGAAAAGTTTTCAAAAAGTTTTTATCGTTCTCGACATAATCAAGGAGATCTTGTGCAACCGAAACCGGAGCGCATTTTTGGTCAGTTCGGGTTTTAGCACAAACTTCGCAGTTTTGGCTCAAACATGGCAGATAGCCGTCTTATCTCCAAATGTTCATTTATAATTGACTGAACTAAACCGTAATTAATTTGCAAATCCTCTGGTAACTCAGCCATCGTTATTCGACGATTTACCGTCACAGCTGCACGTACATCTGCGATGTTTTTCTCAGTTTCGCTGGTTGCGGGTCTCCCAAAACTTTCATCAATATCGACATTTTTCAGCCATGTTGGAAATGTCTGAACCACCCGTGCACTTGTGCGCGGATCATTCACTCTTCTTCATATACTTTCTGCAGCTTTCCATAGGCCTGCAAGCAGGTATTGCCATGACAACTTTCTGTGTCATAGTCAATGCCACGACTGCACGCTACACATCCTCCTGCTAAGTACTGCAGTAAACAGTGGAAGTGAACTAGAATGTTAAAACTTACTGCACTTGCACAGCAGAGTTCAAGGCAAATCTCTGCCAAGGAGCCTCACTCTGCTGTGTTACTATGACAAAAGAGCGAATACTTATTGATCAGACCTCGAAAAAGTAGTTTTCTGCATTCTTATTAGAAGACTTCTGACTCTTGCTATTAATACTACTTCTGTAGGCACTAGGAATTATTTGACAATAATGATCATAATACTATCTGCATATACACACACACACACACATATATATATATATATATATATATATATATATATATATATATATATATATATATTTCGCCATGATCGATCGCTGACCACTACACATATATATTTTTTCTCTCCTTGTTTCTTTCTGTGTTCCTTTCTTTTGAAGAGCGTAGGCTCAAAACGTTAAAGACTTTATTTCCGAGCGTTATACTAATACATCTATTTGTTGTTTACACTACCTGTCTTCGTCTGTTGTTTTTCGTGAATTCTCCCATACATACATACATACATACATAAGTATAGAGTAATCAATCAGATTACTGTAAAATAAATTGCATTTATTATAAGTTAACACAAGAACTATCATTATTTTATTCTTTTACTTGTTTCAGTCAATTGGAAGTGGCCATGCAGCAGCACCACCTTTCGCGCGTACGCACACACACAAACATACAAACATACATACAAACATACAGACATACATACATACATACTTACAAACATACATACATATATATGTGCGCGCGCGCGCGTGTATATATGTGTGCATTATACAGATTCTGCATCTGGTTCTATGTAGGTTCTGTATGTTATTTTAGATAGGAACTTATCAAAATTCATTTCTTGTGTTTTCATGATCTTTATTTTTACAATGTTGTATAGGTGTCTGCATTGGCCAAAAGAAACTTCGTGGCTAAAGTCGATTGGAAAAGCGGAGAACAAATTTGATTTTATAATATAAGATTTATCTAATAAAAGATTTCAAAGTTATATATGTAATATCAGTTGGATAGTTTATTGAAGTATAACATAGGCGTATGCGCAGAAGGTTGTTATACAAGTTAAGAGAAGTGCAATTATTTGTAATTATTGATCGATTTTGTGAAGGAAATATCATACTATCCGTTAATGTAACAGATACCACGATTGACACTATGAATGCAATTGTCTTAGGACATCTGTATTGTATATTAATTCATGATCGGTTGAATTATATCTGATTCAATTAAAATCGAAAATGTCTAGGATGAGTAATATTAATATGATATATTTACACTCCCTCATATTTATACCTACATACAATCACACATATGCATAGAAAGATAGACAGATTCACAGACAAATACATGTCTCATTGAGAGTGTACGTATCTATGTATGAATTTTTGCTTACTTGTTATAATTGGCGCATTATTATTCGCAACTGCGATCTAGCGGTTTACCGATCGCTGCTCAGAATGTCAGCCAAACAATGTTTAAATGTACATGGTACAAGACGAAGTTTGACTAATCTTTAGCAAACAGGAAAAGATAATCACACGGGAATAAAACAAATTCATGTAGAGAGTATACTGAGTAAAACAAATTCAATATATTTGACTACAAATGTAATGTATTGGGTTGTCCGGGAAGTTCGTGCTGATATTTAAAGGAAAGAAAAAGGTCAATAAATACTTGCCGTTACATTTTTAATCAACCAATTTTGAACAATTTTGTTGCACAATGCGTTTCCAAATTTCCTTTAACTTGAAGATACCTTCTTCCTAGAATTGAGGTGGTTTTATGGCAAATAAGTCGAAAGGTAACCTACTATAAATCGGTACGAACTTTCGGACAACCCAATATTTGCATTAGTTTCTCCGAGAAAGGAGCATTGCATTTAATTTTGAACAGTTTCCCTAATTCTTACAGTGCACACACAAGCACACACACACACACGCACACACACACACACACACACACGCACACACACACACACACACACACACACACACACACACACACATATATATATATATGTATATAAATACATGTATGTATATGCGTATGTACGTCTCCCATTCTTGTGGTCCAAGTGATTTATGGATGCATTTACTTCCAGTCCATTTGAACTCAATGTATACCAACATCAATATTATGTTACACACGCATCTAAATCTATATTTAGAAATCATATTAGATAAGTATTCAATAAATGCTCCTTTACCTAGGATACGTTTATTGATTGTTGTAAATGCAGCGCTGGAAATTTTAGAAGAATAACATTTATACTATGACTTGTTAAAGATTGAGTAACTAAAACTTTCAACGAAAATACGTAGAAAGCACGAAGACAGCTCTTTAAGAAAAATAAACTATAGAAATTCGATTTTTGGCATCATTAGCGAGCGAAATATTTTGTCTGATCAACATGACTCCAATAGAAAATTTGATTGGATGACCACTCCCAATAATTGCACAAGACAGTTAATGAAAAGGCGGAGAAATCAGTGTTTTGAAGAGAAAGTCATACGCTGTTAACGTTCAGCAGATTTTTGCTGGCTATTTCCCAAAGTGAAACACCTCTGATTGGAAGTCAAGTAATTTTTGTGTGACATAATCATTTCAAAATTGTACTTGTTTTAAGAGATATTAAAAAAAAATTGTCTATATAGTTGAATCATTACTGTTCGTATTCTAATATATTTATTTATATATTCTTTGTTGATTTTTGATTTAATGCTATCGTATAGTTACTCCGACCGACATTGCAAATTCTACGGACGTCGCAGTCGTAGATTGCAATGTAGTTCTAAACACCGTCTAAAGCCTGATTAAAAAAAAAATATATCAAATTGTGTATAACTGTTATTATATATAATGTGCATGACACAAAATCTATTTTCCCGTAACTTAGATGTAATGTGGGCCTCTTGATGTGTACCGTATATAAGTAAAACATTTCTAGCATAATTTGTTCTGTCAATGGTTGACAACGCTGCATATATTCAACTTTATTCGAAACCTTCGTTGCATATTTGATACGCTGCCAAGTCACTAGTTCCTCTCACATCACCTGAATGCGTGATATAAAATTTACTTCAATCAAGGTAAATAATATATATTTTCAGATATAATATATTATAATATAATATTATATAATATAATATAATATAGTATAATATAGCATAGCGTAATGTAAATATTATATTATATTTTTTTTTATATATAAATGACTCGTATATGATGTGTTCATTGCGCTGAGTACAATTAAAGATGACTTGATCAAATTTCTTATTCAGATTTAGCCACTGAGAATATTTGGGAAAAATATGAAATCCAAGATCATTTCCAACATTTAATGAAACTTACGGCTAATACTTTTTTACAGAGGTAGGGATCTTACGATATTCTTCACAATTATAGAAATTATTGCGGTTGTTCGTAGCCTATCAAATCTCGATGCAGTTGTTGAATATTAACTGAGGAAGACGCCAACCTTGCCTGAACGCACTCGCTCAACTGTGTAGTTATAACATCGGAAATCTTGCTTAAGCAAACTTTACTGCTGTAAATAAGTTAAGAACAGATTAGATTAGGTTGTGTCAATAAAGCGGCGAGTAACGACGAGGGCAATGACTGGGGACACAAGCATGTTTGATTGGCTGCTTAAAAAAAAAAAAAACACAGACAGTGTTCGGGTTTTCTGCCCCATGAATTTTATAAATAGGTTACGAAAATCCATTGGAAAACAAGTTTCCAGTTATACATTCTAAGTAAAAATATGGTTTCAATAAATAATTTCATCACACGCTTCCTCTCTGCGTTGTGAATGAGTGAACCTCTAAGTTGAATTATGTACATACTATTTTACATTGTTCAGGTGGTGACGTAGATGAAAAGTCACTTCTCACAATTTCATTGCCGGAAGCAAAGAATAAAAATAAAATGAAACCAATTTATGTCATTTACTTTTCCTGATTCCCATAAATCACTCTTTCTTTCCTTCTGATTACATTAATTGTGACTATCTAGGAAATAATTTTTAAATTGTTGCCGTTTTGATATATGTGTTTTAGAGGGTGGGGATTTAACCAAGAAAGTAGCGTGACAAACAAAATACGTAGTCGTAATGAATTAATAGCATTAATTTCTAATTTCAAATTCCACCTAAATCGACTTCCATGTTGCTCCTTCCTTCATTAGCAAAATAACTGCAAATGATAGAGTAGATTTAATACTGGGTTGTACATTCTCTGAATTTATTTTATAAAGTTAAATACTGTTCTCTTTGCCTTAATAAAACATTTCAGTACGTACTGTCTTAACAAACCTCTTGGATTCGTACTATCGCACCCTCATCGTGTGATGTGTTTTCACACATTTATGTTTCTATATGTCTTTGAAGCGACATTATGGTAGCATTTAGTAGATGGAAGATTAGCTGACATAATGATTTTTATAGATTAATTGATTAATTTCTTTCAGAAAAAAATATTTGTATAACCATTTAAACCATGTTTTAAAAGGACACAAAATTATATATTGTGGTGGACTATGATGTTTGAACGGAAAAAGTTAGTTTCAGAAATGAAATGTGCACTTTCAAAATGGAAATGGAGTTCATTCCAAAGAAAACTCCCTTATTTAAGGAGACTTTCGAACGGTACAGTATGTGCATTATATCTTTCGAATGTTACCCAAAACAAATAAGACATAATCATTGTTTATGGTGAGCGTTTCACTGCATAAATTTCAACCAGGTACATAAGCACAATTGGATGGTCGGTTTAGTAATGATGACGATCATCATTTTGCAGCAACGATCTGTGTAATGTGTTTTGGTGCGGTAATTAATCACCAAGTACATTAAATATAACCTGTTCTTGTGTGGGCCACGCATAACTCTGTCACATCATGTCATTCAGCCTTCAATGGTCTTTTTCTGTAGTGGTAAAATATATCTAGGTATTTCTTTCATTATTCTACCAACCTATTCAGCGTAGCCTTGATAACAGAACAATATATGAGTACTGGAAGTAATTGTGTGTTTCTGAATCATTTGATCGACATTAATATCACTATACCTCTTCGGCGCTGACGGGTGCTGGTGATATCTTATATGTTACTGGATGATAAGCAAACGAAAATTCTTACTGTAATTCCCTAATGTACAATTGTCATGAGAATCATTTAATGCCTTACTGACGAAACGCGATTAAGGATCATGCAGTTTCAAATGTTGAATGTGTGTGTATTTGCAAAACTGTTGAAACTTAGATAAAATAAAATGAAATCCACCATCTTACAGTCTTGCTTCTCTTCGACCTCCGACGAAGAAAATCGTACGGAGTATAATTCATTCGTTGCTGTTAATGTCGATGCAACATGAATATTTCTACAATTAATTAATTTCTAAATTAAAACTAAGTTTGGTGGTACAACGACCGGCCATATATAAGACTGATATATATATATATATATATATATATATATATATATATATATATATATATATATATATATATATATATATATATATATAAGCAATGTTAATTCTCTAAATGAAGTATTAACAGTAACTGCACGATAAAGTGTAGTATATTGCCACTTAAGTGTGGCTGACCCCTAGGGGTGGATGTTACTGTTGCTTTTAGCCCCAGGAGGACATCTCCTCCAGCTGGCTTATCGACACACGACTGTGTCCTGTTTGCCAAGGGAGTTATCCCTCTCACCTCGATCAGCAGCACGAACGTATCCGGATTTCAGGGTTATTTCCCTTCGTCGGCGTTCGACAGCTGATGACCTTGGTGAGAGAGACAAAAACCTGGCAAACCTTATATCTTCTTTTCCAGTGAAATTCTTCACTGATATTGAAAAGGTGAAAACAAGCAATGTTAATTCTCTAAATGAAGTATTATATATATATATATATATGTGTGTGTGTGTGTGTGTGTGTGTGTGTACAGGTGGGTGAAAAGTAAGTAGGTCATTAAAAAAACTGGAAATAAAATCCACATCCCTTTTAGAAATTTATTGAAACATATGTCCTACTGATTGGCATTCACCCACGACGCTCCAATACGAACATGTACCACTACGAACATGTATCGAGAATGATAAAAATCAAAAATCTGATGAACATCATGGTGTTTAGAGTTATCACTAGTGATAACAACGTTACGCCTGCATCCATCTTCTCACACGACCTCACATTCAACACACGTGCATATACATCAAGTGCCTGTGGGATGTAGTGCTGCCCTGGGTCAAGAGGGCGGTTGTTGGAAGACCCTATGTATTCCAACAGGACCCAGTTATAGCTGTTAGACAATTTTTGCGACCACACCACCCTAACATCTGGCCACCTAACTCCCCAGACTGCAACCCCATTGATTATTATATGTGGAGCGCAGATGAACGAGACACGAACAAAACTCATTGTAGCACAAAAGAAGAAGTGAATGCAATGATTAAGGCAACTTAAACATGTAGACCGTCCCGAAGTGTGTTAGGAGATTCTGAAATCGCCTTGAGGCGGTGCTTGAAGCCAATGCCGAAGTTATTCAGTAAATATATATTGTTCCAAGTCTTCCAAGGTATTTTAATGCAATTTTGGTAATATATCTGTTAAAACGGGATGTAAGTATTATTTACATTTTGCGTAATTTAGAAGACTCTTTATTCTCCGCAACTTGTATATAAACACACAGACACACACAGACACACATATATATATACACACATATATATATATATATATATATATATATATATATATATATATATATATATATATATATATATATATATATATATATATATATATATATATATTATATATATATAAATTAAATAATGAGGGTAGAAATTGAAATTGATATTAATAAATTAAACTCAGTCGCTTAACATTTTTTTAAAATCCGAAGATTAAAAATTATATTACATGCAAAATTAAGAGGAATGACCACCAAAGTGGACTCCGAATATGCTAGATATAGACGCCATATCGCCTAACCGTAAAGAGTGTGTTCTCAAGAAAAGAATTTCAGCAAAACGCCAGAATGTAAAAATGACCAACACAAATGAAGATATACTAAATAAAAAGCGATTACCTACGTATCAATGGTTTCGCTTCTTAATATTACGCATGTAAATATCTACAGGCTTTTCAGCGTAGATTGTCGTTTACAGAACATGATTTCCAGAACTTGACACAGAGCACTCACCTGAAAGAGAGCATGTATAAAGTTTTGCAAATTATATTTGGTGTATTTTTCGAATGTCTACGCTGATGAGCCTGCAGATATTTACATGCGTAAATATTAACAAGCGAAACCATTTTGATTTCAATACACACACACACACACATATATATATATAGTTCAAAACTAGTTAAGAGTTCATTCAAATTAATACTTAGTTAAAATTAATGGGAAATGTAAAAAAAAAAAACTTCTACTCTTTTAAGTGTGTGTGTGTGTGTGTGTGTGCCAACTGACGTGCATACAACTATTCATACATCTATGTGCGTGTGTCTGTATGAATGCTAAACATGTGTATACGATCGGAAGTGGAAACAGCTTTCTCTCTAGACATAATTTTCTAAGGAAAATTCGCTTCATTGAGGAGATGTGAAAACATTGTTCAGTGAATAACATGATCGGAAAATAAAGCGCCAGCCTTTCTGCGTCATTACGCTTCATCTACTATCATTACTGATTCATTATATCGAGTTATTAATCATTTCTTGAATATTACAACACAACTTATATCTACTTAAAAACTGAGCATCTTACTCTAGGTAGTAGTATGTACCCTGAGTTAAATGCTTTACAAACTCAATATATAACCAATTGGATGGTCTCTTACAAGGTATTTTTCGCTATTTCACTGCATTCTCCCAATTATTATCGTTGCTGTTGTTGCTGTTGTTATTTTCATTAGTTTCCCCAATAATGACTCTACTGAGATTGTGTTAATTTAAATTTTGCTAACCTTCTCGGACTTCGATAGTCAGTCTATTATTAAGCAATTAGAAATAACAGATCTGGTAAATATATTAATCTTATTGTTAATATCAGTAATTATGCCAATGTTGAAGAGTATAAGGAAGCTAATTACATTTACGTTTGCTTCTGTTATTAATGCCCCAATTATGAAAATGATTAAAATTACTATTATCATGCCTTCGTTTTATTGTTTTGTTTTTCACTTTCCAATCATGTACAACAATGAGTGTGCTCTGGTTTTCTTTTCTGAGTTTGGTTTTGCTATTTTTATTTACAGCATTGTGTTTCTATAGCATTGAACGTACAGGCTAAAATATTCGTGTTGATCCAGTTTATGCTACATTCTATACGATGCTCATACACGTGCGTGGATATATATTTACATACAAATAGTCACACACACATGCACAGCCATGTATATTAATGCACGCATGTGTGAGAAAGGGAGTACAAAGGCGCATATATACATAGTTGAAATTTACAGAAAAGCAAAAGACGAAGACAGGTGTATGAAGATCAAGTAAGTGTATTAGCTTGTCCCTCGGGAAAGTGAGAAAAGTGTTGGGTAGGGGTGGCATATATGGGAGTGGGCTGTGGAGGTGGGGCTGTTTGTGGATAGGAGTGAAGAGAGGAAGTAGGTGTCACATGAAGAGAGGGAAGGAGGGGAGCCAGATGAAGAGGTGAAGGGATTTGAGCCCATGTGCGCAAACGAGCGAAGAGAAGATTAATTCCTGTTCATGGCGATGGTGTGAGTCTGGATGGCCCCTGCGCAAAGAAAATCTGAATACAAGTGTTGCAATGAATGACCGGTAGAGCGGAAATGGCGCGAGACCGGTGTGTCATAGTCGAGTCTAATGCCTCCGAGGTGCTCCGCAAACAGGTCAGCCAAAAGGCTTCCCGTTTGACCGATGTATAGAAAAGGGGAGAAATATGTAGGAGATGAAGTAAACGTTGCTAGAAGTGAACGCAACAGAAACGCTCCTCCGATGTAATCCTTAATCACAAGGTCTGGTCGACTGGAATCAATTTTTCTGACTGTTTGTATTGGGAAGTGCCAAAGGATGATGAAGCCCTCACCATTACTACATCCTCCCGATGATGCCTGTACCACTTATCCTGGGATTTCATTTTGTAGTATTAACAAGCATTCCAGTGGATGCACTGCTTAAGTCTGTCATGTCTTATGAGGTACTCCTTTTCAGCGAGGACTGGGCAGCCAGAAACAATATAATCAATTATCTCTGAATTATACGCAAATTCTGCACGATCCATGTTTAAGGACGTTTGCATGGTAGTTTCTTGTAGGTAAGCTCCGATGTTGCGCTGCAATAACAAAACATTTTTCCAATTGCGGAATTTTATTATTATCATTATTATTATTATTATTATTATTATTATTATTATCATTATTATTGT
>NC_142929.1:24632856-24640356 GCF_046866305.1 Octopus bimaculoides | reverse complement strand
ATACTAGCTGTGACCATCCTGTTAATCTTTTTGTGAGTACAATGCATCAGTGACAACATTATGCAATGTCACTTTCTACTTATCTATATAATATGACTTGTTTCAAGGAAAATTTGGCAGTTGTTACACCAGTCGATTAAATGTTAAACAGTTTCATTGTGTTTTATTTCCCTCCACATTGATAGAAACTATATATCACACTTATCCCTTAACTTGCTACTCAATATACGCCAACTGCAATACCATGTTTCTCTTTAACCCTTCGTGGGCCGGATCCCATGGGAGGATCCCATGGGAGCCCAGCAAATTTGAAAAATAATGCAACTGTTACATTTTTTTATTGAAATGATTTTACATTTCATGACTTTTATGCTCAATAGCATATATATGCACATAAAAAATTTAAGTTAAACATTTCCATGATAGCATGCAATATGGTCATTGAGGTCAAACTGGATCCCATTGGCCTTCTGTGAAATTGTTTTTCTGATTTTTTTCAGATATTTCTTCGTATTTGTAGTGGTATGAATCGATATAAATATGTTTGCTTTATTTTGTATCTAGGGCTGGCTAAATGTATGGTGTATAAAACTATAAAAATTGTTGATTTCTTTGAATAAAGGTTTTTTCAGTTAATAAATTATATTTTAATTCCACTCCATTAAATGCTAATGATTATAAATATATACCTATAAAATGCTAGATTTATTGTTCCGTATCATGCACTCACATATATATACAAGATTAAAGAAATATTACTTTGTGGATAGTGTTGAAATGCGCAAAAATAAAAGGGGCTCGCTCGGGACCCCAATGGCCTTTTGTATAATTCCAATCCCGCCGGCCAACGAAGGGTTAAACAACAAGAGTCCATTTATCTGATGCACTGAAATTTGCATTTTTTACTATACTTTCAATATATATTTACTATCGGCTTCCAGTGCACATACAGGAGTTGTGTGCAAAGTTTATTGTTTATTTACAATGGTTGTGAGCATAATATACACGGTCACTACTACTACTACAGCCAACGATTCAAGTCAATGCACTAGACAGCCATTATATCCCCACACAAAAAAACGCTCCCACGTGGACTCTGTTGACACCAATAAGAAACAATTATGAACTTTTCTTTTAAATAATTTTTTTTAAGAAACGTATTTTTGATAAGGTTCGTTTTTTTCAAGAACCGAGACATGTAAAATATCTCTGAGACAATTATAAATTAAAATTTATTTTACATAGCAGCGTTTTCAAACTTGTTTTTTTTATAAATATATACCCACTCGTATGCCACCTACACTTTTTATCAATACTATATATATATATATATATATATATATATATATATATATATATATATATATATATATATATATATATATATGTTTGTGTGTGTGTGTGTGTGTGTGTGTGTGTGTGTGTGTGTATAACACTATACTACGGCTACATCGTTGGCTAATGCATTTGAGTAAACGATATGACATATTTTTACCTATGTGAGAAGTGGTAGCCGTTCAGAAACCGCTATATTATTTCTTCTACAGGTTGATGGTGGTACAGTGATTGTGCTAGGACTTTGATTTCATGACAAATATCACAATGTAACTACAACGTTTACTGTTAGCATGATAGTATTATGCAGCGTATTATTTCCCGCCTAACGTACAATTCGACTTCTCACTGACTAGCTGGACTGGTGATATGCCTGTTAAAACTGCATAAGGCAGAATTTTTTTTTTTTTTTTTTGTAAACACTGCTGGTGTACTATATAATTTTCCCAACGTTGTTTAATCAATTCACCCTTGATATTTTCTTTATATCGCCCATTTAACACATTAGTGGATTATGGTCATTTTTGTGATGTTCTATATACGAAAATGTCGTATGTATATGTTTGTCAAACACAATCATTGATGTAATAACACGTTCTATTATCTGAGCTACATTTGGACATATTGGAGATGGATAAATATCGTGGATATTTTGTTGAACTATCTTTCAATTTTCGAAAACCATCACCCATTCCCTCTCTGGAAATATTATAACGGTTATATAATTACTTTTAGCTTCAGGAATTTTACTTTTTCAATGAGTGGTTGAAATATAATAAAGTCGGTATAGATGACTAAAATATTGCATAGCCTAATTTAATACATTATCTTATATGGTAAATGCAATCAATTTTGCATTCAATGGAAGTATCCCTTTGTAATATATAATACATTCCAAAACTGCATTTCATTCATATTTCCATTAACACGTTTCCAACTGAAGAGCCTTTCGTGGTAATTAATGGAAGTATTTGGTAGAATGTCCCAAAATGAGCGCGCAAATAATAGTTTTACAATAATGAAAAATCAATAGGATTATGTTCGACAAATTGCAACACAATTTATAACATATATAAAAAAAAAAACATGTATTTTTATCGTGAGTCCAATGTGACAGACATGTATTATATATAGTAGAGGTCGTTTACGTACATAAATATTATTGACGAACAGAATGATGTAAAGGAATGATATTGATTGAGTATCTGCAGATATGCAGGGGCAAATATATCATGAAATGCTTTGAAGGACAGTAGCGACTTTTATGAAAAAATCCGACGTAGTACAACGTTAAATTTGTATGCGTATCTAACAATACAGCGTAAAATATCTGCTATACTTGACGTCGTCTCGAATTTAAATGAAGAAGTCTGGTGAGAAAGAGAAACTGCTGTTCAAGTGCAAGCAACTCGCAATGCAATAAGAATCATGTAAGTATTCTAAAACACAATTCAGTAAGAAACAGATGACATAGGCATTGTTTCTTCCTTCGAATATGAAATACCACTCCTTCTATAGGTTATTCGGTTCCGAGAATTACATGGGATATAAGTATGCAACGTAAGTCTTGGTAATCCGTGTTTCTCATACATTTCAGAAGTACAGTAATTATTAAAAGGTTATGTGTGTGTGTGTTAGAGGGAGGGTGAAAGTCCATTACATTTGCCTTAGTCCTTAAATGTTACTTATTTTACCGACCCCGAATGAATCAAAGGTGGAATTTGAAATCGGAGCGTAGAGCCGGAATAAGTGCTGCTAAGCATTTTGCGAACGATTCTAAAGGCTGAGCGCCTTGATTAAATTACATATTAAAAGTAAAAGAAATGTACACCTATGAATGATATTCATACGAGAATGAAACACATACCTACAGAGATTGCATGGGAATATTCGAGAAAAGATTCAGTTACGAATAAAGTTTGCGTAAAACGTAAATATTTATAGAAAGTGAAAATTGGGAAAAAATATTTATACAAAAATGTGAACAAATATGATCTATTTCTTTTCAAATAATATTTACATACATATGTATATATACACATATGCATACATTTATATAATGTAATATTATATATATATATAGCCTGAACAGGATAAGCTACCCCTATTTTGCAGAAAAAAGTGTAGGCGACCAGCTATGAGACTCGAACTCACACCTCCGTGATTACGAGTCTCTGTACTATAGACCGATTAAGCTAAACTACCCCTCACACATTTTTCTGCAAATTTAAGATGTATAGAAATCTCGCTTTATGAGAAGCTATCATACGTTAAATTCAAATTACGATGAACGTAAACAAACAAACGAAGTTTGCTTTTTAGAAGCTGTAAACTACGTTTCTAATTCTACAGTTTATCCTACATACAATGCAATTATGGTATTCTCAAAGGTGTACGTCCTTCATAGTTGTGATCTGACGAATTTCACTGGCTTTTCAACAATCTTGATCCCCTTCAGAGCTATCCTAAATCTACGGGCTTGTTCTCCATGAGCTGTGGCCTCTACAAACAACACCTCTTGATATTTGTCGTTTTTATACAACGTGTTCACCCTGTTTGCTTTGTCACGAGTTTTTGTATCCTATTCCAGTCTTCATTTCTATATCTAGAGCAGGTACCACTGGTATCATTACGTAGAATGTTATCTAATTTCTTTCTATCCCCCACTGTATACTCGAACCCTATCTTCCTGATCATATCCAGAGAATAATTGCATGCGGTGCATGAAGTTCTGTGCATGTGTTTTGGTTTCATAGAGTTTGCACAGTGGGGACACATTGTTCATTATTCTTACTAAGTCAGCTATCAGTATGTTAATTTTCATGTTGTGTGACAAAGCTGAGGTTTTGTGAATAACATATTTCTAAACAATGGTTTTCATGTAATAGGAAGAGTTGCACTCTATTGTTCACAGTCTCTAATGAAAGTTCAGTATCAAGTACAGGGAGTCTATTGTGGGGATGCCTAGTGGGGTAATCTATAGTTACCTTGATACTTTCGTGGATAGAGTTTGCAATTTGCTGGATACTCTACATTACGTTCCTCTCAGTTTCTACATTACTGTTATTATAGTTGGTCTCAACTATGATAGTAATGTCATTTACATACCTACTGTAGAGTAGAGGAGTTGTGGACTGTTCTGTTAAGAATTGCTTAAATTTCCTGCCCCACCAGGTCATGAAGAGGCCAGCCACATCTACAGCCGTACCGACACCAATGACTGCAACTTGAACCTGCATGTTTATTTTTTTTGTTAAATTTACTATGTGGTTCTTCAAAGTGGTTGTTACACTGACTCCTATTGCATGTGCATTCATTTCTTTCATCTGATTGTTGCTCTCAAGGTCTTGGGTAGGTATGCTCCAGACACTCCAGCGCTCTGTGGTGCTTTTGTCACTGCTGACGTGATGGTGGTTGGTCTTCCCCTCTGTGACATGGTGGGGCAGAATCTACTGCGGTCATGGTCGTCGAAATAGTCGCTGTCGTAGCTTAGCCTAAGAAGGAGGACCAGTTCCATTGTGTTGACCTCACGCAACTCTACTTCACTCTCACAGATTAACTCAATGCATTTCTCCACAGCAAAATCTATATCTATGAATGGGTAGAGTGAAAACACATCCATACTACCCACTACACCACCTGTAATGTCGTTGGAGTGGTTGAAAGTACTGATTTTACTGACGAGATCTTCCGTGCTCACACAGACATTTGGATGATCTCTATGAGGGGTCGTAACATCTGTGAGAGGAAGAAGGACAGTCCATAGTTGCTGGAGATATTCGTTCTGCAACTATAGACTCTCCTACTGTCATAAAGATGTCTCCAGATGTCTGTGTGAGCATAGAAGATTTCCTCAGTAAAATCAGTACTTGCAACCATTTCAACGACCTAACATGTTGTGTAGTGGGTAGTATGAATGTGACTTCACTCTACCCGTCTATAGACATATAGTTGGTTCTCTATGTGATTCTGACCAACCGTTCCGTTTTGAAATTATAGAAATTATTTCTATACAGTATGAAAACAAAATATTTTGTATTAATATCCAACTAAGAAATAAATAGCTTACTCTGCTTTCCTGTTATGCACCTATTCTATAACGTTTGCTAAAATTTCATCACTGATTGTGCAGGCTTATTTTTGGTTTTGGGATGTTATTGGTAACGTATTTCATCAAGCCATGTATTCTCATTAAATTCTTGCTTCAAACCGGATCATCGATGGAAACGAAGGGAAGAGAACCTTTCATTACAATATTTTCCCTGTGAACTAAGGTCTTCCTTTTATATTTAGAAGTTATTAATTTCACATTAAGATTTTGATGGAGAATCGCTTTACAATTCTAGTAATTGTCACTGGATTTGTTCCACTTATGTTGTGAACTTATGCACCTTACACTTTATAACGGTATTTAAATACTCTATATTGCGACATAGATTCATGATGAATACCTTTAATGGCATTACCCTGCTGCGTTTCTTACAATGATATTTTTCATTAATGTGTACTCAGCAAATATCTCGGTTGTTGTTACACCGAATGGGTTCGATCAGAATAACAACAGCAAATAAAGTAGATGTTGATGTTCCAATACTTAACATGGCATGGCATATACGAACGACAGTGATACCGTGAATATAATTTACTATCAGACCCGCAGATCTTTCGCAAAATCTCGTCAAAGTAATCCATTACTTAAAATAACTTCAAGAAACTCGATATATTGTTGCAAATTATAGTTTTAAAATTCAGATTTATGTATAATACAATCTTTTCTGTTGGGTACTTATACAAGAAAACCGAATTAATTGCTATGTGTAATGATTGAACTTTTCTTTCTGCTTCTCTTTTCTTTCTGTTTCTCTTTGTGGCACGTTTGGGATGCGATTTGCAATCATTATTTTCCCTGTATTGAAAAACATCTACTGCCACAACTGTTTGCTATGAAGTACCTTCAGCATCAGTGAGTTGTTTTCCAGTTTTCTTCAAACTTCTAATATACAGTCGAGGAATATTCTTGGGTTTTTTCATAGCATAATTGGATTAAACTTCAGAGACAAAGTAAAACGAGTTGTATACTGACAACATCTACGATAGCTCAAAGATGTAGTACTTTTTCGGTCACTAATACGGTTTTGTTATTGATTTCAACAATGCAAGTATTGGCGAAATCCTTTGCGGAGGAAATAGTTTTTGTATAATCTGTTTTGGGTGATTCTTTGTTGTTGACGAAACAGTGTTTTCTTGTTTGCAACACAAAAACAATTTACGTTCTAGGTTTTAGAACGGGCGTATAACAGCAGGAGTAATCATTCGAAAAAAATCCATTTCAACGATACTCATGACTGCACGTATGTAGTTAAATGGAAATTGTATATACATATATGTAATCGGATGGATATATAGATAGATAAATTGATAGAAAGAGATAGAGAGAGATAAGATAGATAGATAATATAAATATATATATATATATATATATATATATATATATATATATATATATATATATATATATACGCACACACACACAAATGGATATGCATATATTTATATTTATGTAAATGTATGTATACGTATTTACATGTGTATGTATATATGTATATATATATACATAATAATACACACACACAAACACAAACACACACGCACACACACATATATATATATATATAGAGAGAGAGAGAGAGAGAAAGAGACACACACACCTATATTCATACGTGTATATATGTATGCGTGTGCGCGTGTTTGTGTGTGTGTGTGTGTGTATGTGTGTGTGTGTGTGTGTGTTTGTGTGTGTTTGTAAAAGTATACGATGTAATTTATTGAGATACATGGCATCCTTCACATACGTGCACACGCATACATAACTTCACAATTTCAGCAATATACATGTTTGTCTGATTTGTGTTCACGTTTGTATACATGGTAACGTATTTTCCCTCAAGATACTGTTCATTGATAAGTTTTTTCCTTTCTCGTTTCTTCGATCTTATCGCAGCATTTCGTAGCATTTTCATAAGAATGCGTGGTAGATTCGAACTGCATGTGTCTCATGTACGTTATCGGCGTACTAGAAATATATGGAACTATCATCTGCAAAATTATAGTAGAAAATCAAGGAATACTGAAAAGGAGCAACTGCATTTTGTTGTTTCAAACCAT